>NW_007246506.1:556168-580791 GCF_000164805.1 Carlito syrichta
AAGGCTGAGGCGGAAGGATCGTTGGAGCCCAGCAGGTCGAGGCTGCAGTGGCCGGGAGTGTGCCACTGCACTCCAGTCTGGGTGACAGAGACTCCAACTCGAAAAAAAAGAAAGCATTTCACTGAAGAGAAGTGAAATTAGGAAAACCAAAATCTGCTGAAGATACAAAGGCAAGAATCTACATTGCATTCAAGAAAATAGAGGAGTGGAACTAAAGGGACCTCTGATAATAGCATCCACTTCCAACTGTGTCTTAGTAAAAAATAAAAAATTAAAAAAAATAACAACAACAACTATATCTCTGGACTGGAAGTCTAACTTCTTTTCTCAGGGAAAATGAAAATAAAAGAAATCTACTGATGTGGAATAAACAATCATCAGTCAACTCATCAAATAAAAAGTGACATTTGTGGATGGACAACTGGTCTTTGTTCTGGGGCTCCCATATCATGCAGAAAGTTGATGTCCCAAGGAAGATCTTCCACAATCTCATTACCAGAATATGCTGACCGTTAAAAATCCTATGTCGTTGGACTGAGAATGCAAACACCCAGATGAAAGAGTTTACCAACATTGCCACATTCATTTGAACAACAGCTTTAAGGAAGTCGTGGGTGTGGAATGTGGAAGAGAGAGGAGCATCCTGTGACTAAAAGATAAGATCGACCAGCCTGGTGTAACTCACACAATCACCCCTACCATCTCTCCATCTTCATTCTCCATACTGTGCACAGAAATTGCCTTCTTCCACTAACAAACTGCCAATAACATTAATTAGATACAATCTTGGCTCCACTAACTAGTAGAGTGATTAAAAGTAAGTCATTTTTTCTTCTAGACCTTAGTTTTCTCATCTGCTAAGTAAGGGCTAGGACTAGATCTGTGGTATACATATACATGGCACAAAACAAATCTGTTATTTAAAAGCATATGCAGATATTTATGATTCAGTAGATAAAGGGTAGGGTCCAGGAATCTGTATTTTAATACATTTGATTCTGATGCAGATGATGAAGACAAATATTAAAATACATGACCTCTAAGTTCTCTTGCGATTTTAACCTCTCTTTTGCTCTAATCTGTCACAATTGTTTATTGGGAATTTGTAGAATGCATGGTACTTTACAAAATCTGTTGTGCTCATTTAATATATTTTTATTTGAAATCCATATTCATGGTGGCTCTGGGATTTGATAACAAGGATTTTAGTCATCACATCACAGCACTTTGCTGACTGCACATGGTAAGCTTGCTTTTTCACTGTCTTAAGTTAGCAAGGTGGTTGGACTAAACGATCCCCACTAACCATGAGGACCTGTGATTCTGGTTCTAATTCATTCATATCATTAGGTCTACCATAAGAAATTGCTAAGTTTTGTCTGCTATTTGACTATACATACATTTAGTCCTCCAGAAGGCCACCAAGAAGTTTTCCATGTGGTTAAGAATGCTGGTATAAACCGGGATTGGTGGCTCAGCCTGTAATCCCAGTGCTTTGGGAGGCTGAGGTGAGTGAATTGCCTGAGTCCATGGGTTCGAGACCCACCTGGGCAACTTGGCAAGATGTCATCTCTACAATAAATCAAAAATTAGTCAGGTGTGGTAGCGCACACCTGTAGTTCCAGCTACTTGAAAGGCTGAGGCGGAAGGATTGCCGGAGCCCAGAAGGTCGAGGCTGCAGTGGCCGGGAGCGTGCCACCGCACTCCAGTCTGGGTGACAGAGTGAGACTCAAAAAAAAAAGAATGCTGGTGTAAAGGGTTCAAAGTCATACACTCTGAGCAAAAATAAAACTTGTTCTCTATCTATTTGCTATTTAAAGATGCACCAGTCTTAGATAGTCCAGAGTTTAATTTCCTTCTACACACTGCTCTGCCATCTTCCCTTCAACTCATGTTTCCAAAGCTGGCATCTGAACATAACGGTATGCTTATGTATAATTCATACAATAATGAAATGTCCTTAGGGTCACGTACTATCCTCTGGGTCCTTGCTGGTCTCTGGTGTGTTGTAGCTTGTTTGGTTTGGTGCCCAGAAAACAGTGGTGACAACCATCAAGGTATGGTTTGTCCTACCTGTTTCCTTCAAATGCCATGCTGGCATCTCCTGGTGCCATCCTAGCTCTAGTAAGGATACATTTATTACTTCTTCTTTCTAATCATAGGACTCTTCCAGCCCACTGCTTTTTCTATTTCCCATTCCTGTCAGGGATACAGCCTACTGTAGGATGTGAAGAAATGTGGTGATATCTAAAGCCCAGCCTTCTAGACACCTCCCTCAGCCATTTCTGAAATCCAGTCTGGCACCATATTAGATATAGTGCCATGCCAATTGTGGGATGTTCAGAAATTGCTTGGATAAGCCTGCTGTTCTGGACCATGTTCCTATCACATCTTCCAACAAAGTGCAACCCCGGAGGGTAAGAGAGCTTGGAGAGTCATGTCTCATCACTTATTTTTCTTCTCCTTACTACCCAACAACCTTCTCTCAGAAATATAAAGGACTTTCCCCATTCCTCTCAGAAATGTCCCTTGCAGCATGTATCAGTCCTCTCTACACAATGGTTTATAATAAAATTCAGTGATCCAGATTCTCTAGGCTTAGCATTTGATTTGTAAAAGGAATTTTGGCAAATTTAAACAACATTTTTTCCACCTAACAACAAAGCCTAGATTTCAACACTACAGTCTCACTTTGATTTTAAAAAAATATGGTTTGCCAATGATTGCCAAGAAACGACTTCTCTGTTTTAACCTCCCCTGAATTGAAGTCCACTGATTTAATAAGTACAGAGCCGCAGCAATGAGATTTCTGAGAATGAAAAAAATGTCAATTTATGCAAAAATATTATTAAAATATTATTTAAAATATGCAAAAACATTATTTCTGTAAAAATAATTATCAAGATAGGTCTACCCTTGGGAAGAAAAACAATTATACAGGAGATCATGACAGAGAAGTCTGGTACAATGAGGAGAGTTTAATTTTCCTAGGAAAAAGACAAAATGAGCAGTGTTGATTTTTCTCATAACTGGCCTAATGTAGCACTCCAGCCTTATTTCTTCCTCCTCATCTCTGTCAACCTACTCTTCCATGAGAGGCAGCTGACCCATGAACCCTCAGTCCACCAACTGCACTCCTATATCTGCGTCTTTGCTCTCACAGTCCCTGCCATGGGGATGCCCGTAGGTGTTAGGACTCTAAAGAATAGTGGGTAAATTCATGAAGACTGAGTATCAAAAATCTTGCCTCTTGCTTATATTTCTGTCAAACAAGGAAATCGTGTGTTGCTACAAGAATGGAAATACCATATTTAGTTAGGCTCCTTTTTACAAAAAAAAAAAAAAAAAAAAAAAAAGTGGATCATAGTGGTATCTTACTTTGAAGGAAAAAGAGATTATGTCCAATTATCATTTGCTATAATTTGTCTATTCTTTTCAAAAAGACTTCTGAGTAGGAGCCACAAGACTGAGTCTGGCTCTGAGGAGAGGGAGAAAATGGGAGAATAAACACGGAGCAGGCAGCAGGGAGACCACGGTTGTTACCATAGTGACGAACATCCAGTCCGGATGGTGCTGTTGCTGCTTGTGCTAGTGAGTGGGAGAAAACCACTTTCCTTCTGGACTAGTAGAGCTGAGGACAGAAATATCTGAGATGACCAATTTAACTTGCTACTTGACAGCATAAATTGTACCTCTATAGATACAGCCAATGTTTTAAAGCACCTACTAAGTGGTGCTTAATAAATGGAAAATAACTGGCAATGTGCTGGGTGTTAGAGGACTTAATGCATGTAGACCCAGAAATGTAGGGACTAACATCCCCATTTTAAATGTAAAGCAAGATTTCAAGAGAGTATATAATTTGTGTTATTTAATGGCCTAGTAAGTAAAAGAACAGGGCCAGGATTTACATCTAGATCATTAATTCAATCTAATTTATTTATAATATATGCCTAATTCCACCAGGCCACAACTATGCCTGCCAAATGACATGGCAGGAAATTCCTTTGAATAATGCAAACTTAGGAAATCCATGGTAGTTACTCCAGACTTTGACATTTTAGTTTTCCCTGTCTTGCAAGATAAAAAAAAAATAATGTTAAACATTTCTTTCCTTCATTTATATACTAAGTGGGTTTTCTGAGAACGGTTTCATTAAATGATTAGGAAAGGATCCTAAAGACAGATTTCAATTTATTTTGCATAATGCGATAGTACCAAAATTTACTGACTGTAAACTCTGGCTGATAGACAGGGAAAGGTCATGAAAGTATCTCCTACATTATTTTTCTTCCAAAATAAAAGTGTCTTTGAATTTTTAACCACAATCATATATTACCAATAAACACAATAGACAACATCAGGAAATTAAAGGCCCCTTTAATTTTATTCCTATTCCCTTCTCTATTCCCAAAACAGTAACTGTGTTTGTTTCTTTCAGAAATGTATGCAGAGTATATCACTTACAAGTGTGTATTCACTTTCCAGTTTTGTCACTTACTAGCTGTGTGACTAGACAAATTAGCTTCTTAACCCTCAAGTTTTTATCTGTAAGATAGGGATAATAATATTACTTCACACATATGAGTGTTATATGTAATAAATGATAGAACAAGATAAATTCTGTTAAGTGCTTAGTGTAGTACTTTAGCACTTTGTAAATGCTAGCATCCATATGTATGTATCTGCTTTTATACATATTGTTTATATAAATGAATTATGCTACATAGATTTAGCTATAACTCTCACTTAACAAAATATCTTAAGACAGATTTACATGTCTATGTGCAAGAATCCATCCTACAATTGCTACCAATACTCCACATTATGGATACATAAATTTTAATTAAATGTAATTAATGGATATTTAAGTTTGCAATTTTAATCTCAGTAGAAGGGTTGGCAATCTGTAAAAGAAGAGGTAAATATTTTAGGCTTTACAGGGCATTCAATCTCCGTTGCAGTTATTTAACTCTATTGTTGTAATACTAAAACAGCCAGAAACAATACATAAACAAATGGATATGGCTGTGTTCCAAGAATAATTTATTTTCAAAAACAGGCAGTGGGCTTAATTTGGCAATGGGCTGTAGTTTGAGTTTGCCAGTCCCTGATATGTTCTGATTGATGTTGCATCTTTTCTCACTTCTATCACTTTCTATTACACACACACACACACACACACACACACACACACACACACACACACACACAACACACACACACACACACAGTCTGCGCAGGCTGCCATAATAAAATTCTATAGACTTGATGGTTTAAATAACAAAAATGTATTTTTCATAGTTCTGGAGACTAGAAGTCTAAGATCAAGGTGCCTGCTGATTCAATTACTGGTGAGGGCTTTCTTCCCAGTTTGTAGACAGGACTTCTCACTGTGCCCTCACATGGCAGGGAGAGAGGAGGAAGGGAGGTGGGGAGGGTAGGGAGGGAAGAAGAGAAGGGGGAGAGAGGGAGAGGGGAAAAGGGGGAGAGGAGGTAAGAGGGAGAGAGGGAGGACAGAGAGGAAGGGGGAGAGAGAGAGAGAGAGAGAGAGAGAGAGAGAGAGAGAGAGAGAGAGAGAGAGAGAGAGAGAGAGTGAGAGAGAGAGACTTTTTATAAAGGCACTCAACCCATGATCTGGGCCCCAAACCTCATAACCTTGTCTATCCCTAATTCCTTCCAAAGGCCCATCTTCAGATACCGTCACAGTGGGGTGTGGGACTTCAATTTGAGGGAGAACACATTCAGCCCTTAACACATTGAATAGAGAAACAGATTTTTAAATTGTAAAGACAGACATGCATCATCAGATTTTCTACAATTTAGATTTCTACCAAAGTATATGCAAGAGCCCAATTTCCTACATCTCATCATTGGTAGTTTTTATTGTAACTCATTTTATTACTTGGTAATCTGATAGATTACAGTCTGTGTAATTTTGATTTGCATTTCTTTGATTATTCATGAGGATAAATATATTTTCATATGCGTATTGGTGACCTATTCTTCATTTGAGTTCAGTACCTACTTTTTTGTCCACTTTTCTATGTTAATATTTTTTTCATTGATTTCCATAAGTTGCTTATAGTGATGTTAGCTTATCTGTTCATATTCATCCATACCACACTTTCCCCTAGCATGCAGATCTGACCTTTTTAATACTCATCATACTCAAAAGTATTCATTCAGTGTGGGCACCTTACTCACTAGATCACATGTTCCATGAGGTCATGACTACTTGTCTTACTCAGTGTTTTGTTTCCACACCGACTGCAGTATCTGGCACACAGTTGTTGGTCCAAAACTGTTTGTTGAATAAATTAATAAATAATGAAGATATTGCAAATATTTATCACTGTCTATTATTTTGTTTTTCTTTTAACTTTATTATAGCATCCTTGGTCATATTTTTTAATATTTATAATCAAATTTTTCTATTTTCCTTTACAATGCTTAAGTTCATATCATGCACTAAAAGGTCTTCTTCACTTCCCAAGGATTAAAATACTCTCCTGTATTTTTCCTATTATATTTGTGATCTTATTTTTTGCAATTGAATAGTTAATCTACAAATTATTTTTTAATCTGTTTGAGATAGATAAATAATTTTGTTTTCCTCTAAGTAAAGACCATACTATTTAATGTATGATCTACCTCTTTACCACCAATATGAAATGCAATCTTTGTCTTATTCTATGTAGGATAGATGTATATGTGTATTTTGGTGATAGACTGTATCTCCAGTTTTCTTCTTTAAAACTTTTTTTTATTCTCATGCCAAGGTAAATATAGTTTCAATTTGTCAACTCTCTGTTGAGTCCCATCACTCCCTATAGAGTAAGCCAATTAAGCAGGACACTGGATGAAGAAAAATCACCTTTCAATTCAGCCTTCTTCATTAGCTCCCTGGTTTTAAGCTGCACCACTTTTAAAGATTCATAATCATACCTGTCTGACTGTCTTCACAGAGTTAATGTGAGACTAGAGAGTGCAGACTGAGTTGCATATTTAAAGTATTCTAAAAATTAAAAGTTTCTGACAACTGAAAATTATTCACATTCCCTATTATTGACAAATATCCAGTTATTTCATCTTGAGAAAACTTTACTCAAAATATCTGGAACTAGATGAGTAACATTTTGTGGTAAATGGAGACAAATTACTGAAAACATCTTCTTGTTTTTAGTCTAAGTTGTATTCTAAACTGTCAGTGGATAAGGAGTCCCACAAAATGAATCAAATACTGAAAGGGTTCACATCTAGTTTTGTGCCTCTATCATCTCGGTACACTCCCATGTCTATCAGGAACCAATATAATCCCTCAGTCTCTCATTCTCTAACAGGAACATAGGATGGTGGGGAAAGCCCTGTGTGGTTCTCCCCAGGGGCAGTGGGATGGGCCAGGTGGATGTATTTTGGGTAATATATTAGTTTCCTGAGACTGCTGTAACAAATTACCACAAACTGGGTGGCGTGAAACAACAGAAACTTATTCTCTCACAGTTCTGAATGCCAGGAGTCCAAAATCAAGGTATCAGCAAGGTCACACTGCCTCTGGAAAATCTTCGTGAGAATCTTTCCTTGCCTCTTCCAGCTTCTGGTAACTATCAGCATTCCTTAAGGGACTTGTAGCCACATCACCTCCATTACTACCTCCATGGTCAACATGCCTCCTATCTGTGTCTTCTCCATTCCTGTCTCTGATAAGGATATTTGTCAGATTTAGGACCCACCCAGATAATTCAGGATGATATCACCTCAAGGACTTTAGCTTAATTATATTTGCAAAGGCCCCTTTGCCAAATAAGGTTACATTGTTCAGTTCCAGGGACTAGCCCATGGACTTATCTTTTTGGGAACTGCCATTCAACCTACCGCAGGTGTCTTGTATCTTAAGTGAAAGTAAATATAAAACAGGCTCTGTACATGCAATGCTTTATCAACTCGAGACCTCATAACCCACAGCTGATATTAACAAAATGGAAGCTTATTCTCAAATGATGGGCTTGAAGTTCTGACATTTTGCTGTTCCTAAAATATACACATAGCTACTCACAGATTCAAACTGACTGGAGTTGAAGTAAAGAAAGAAGTACATTTAATTACCTCCTTTCTGCTCCCACTCCAAATCTTCATACTCCAAATTGAAAAGTCAAGACAGAATCACCAAACAATACACTCGTCCTGCTTCAAACCACCATGATGCATCCCAGAACAGGATAAAGGTCCCACCCCAGCCTTTTCATCAAATTCACTCTCTACGTGGAAGACATTGCTCAGGCATTTCTTACAAAAGACTCTTTATTTTTTCCTAAGCAGTCCTTTCCCTTAATCCTTCAAAGCAAAGCTACACCAGGACTGATTTTTAACTACAGATGGCCAAAGACAAAGATTTCTTGAAATAGTTCTTCAAGCCGGGCTCGATGGCTCAGCCTGTAATCCCGCGCCTTTGGGAGGCTGAGGTGAGTGGATTGCCTGAGCCTGCGGGTTCAAGACCCGCCTGGACAGCGAGACCTCATCTCTACAATAAATCAAAAAAATCAGCCGGGCGTGGTAGCACATGCCTGCAATTCCGGTTACTCGGAAGGCTGAGGCGGAAGGATCGCCGGAGCCCAGCAGGTCGAGGCTGCGGTGGCCTGGAGCGGCCGCTGCACTCCAGTCAGGGCGACAGAGTGAGACTCCAACTCAAAAAAAAAAAAAAAGAAAGAAAAAAAAAGAAATAGTTCTTCAATTGAAGAGAATACCCTGTTCCGTACGCCCCTACACTGATTTGAAGCCGAGGGCATTAAGAACTGTGGTTGCTTATTCACTGGTTGAAACTCAGCTGTTTTCATAGAATTTTGTTCTGGATTTTTCTGATTACTCTTCAAATTTGGGCCTCAACTCACCCAGATAAAGAGCTTCAGGTACATTTTTTTTTTTCAGACTTAGGCTGTTTCAGGGAAAGGGAAAACTGGCATTTACAAAAGCAAAACAAAACAAAAATAAGTCTTTGCTTTAAACAGATCATTCTATTCCCATCCTCAAGCATCTATCCACCCAAAGGTGCCATAACCACAACATGGAGAAGTAGGACTTCAAAAGGTTATTGGAAAGAGCTACAAGCGTTGCCATGGAGAACCAGTGAAGATGCATTTTATTTCATCTGCTAAAACAGCTTTCTGCAAACCAGAAAAAGTGTTCAGGAAACCTAATTTGGAAAATTTGCAGTGTGGCTTTAATTAGTAGACCAGGAAAAAAGATTTCTTAGGAGGTGGAGTGACTCCTCCAAGGTCCCACAGCTACTTTTGGCAGATTGAGACTGGAATCCAGAGTGCCAGATCTCAGTCTAGTGCTCTTTCCATTACTGCTGCTTCATTTCTATTCTCTTTTGTAATTAAAACATCTCCTGAAGTGACAACTCAGAGGAATTCACCTGACATGGAAGGGTCGTGTTAAGAGCTCAGACTTTACAGATAGACAAGAAGGCAGCAACTTTTTTTCTGTAAAGGGCTATAGTAAATATTTCCCAGGCCACATGGTCTCTGTCAAAACAACTCAATTGTAGCCAGAGATAGCCACAGAAAATATGTAAACAAAGGGAGTTACTGTGCCCCAATAAAACTTTATAAAAACAGACAGTAGGGTAGCTTTGACCTGTGGACTTTGTTTGCAGACGCCTAAGTGGACCAGGATTGGAGTATAATTTCACCAGCCTTCACTTTCCTGTTCTATAAAATGGATATAATAATAGTATATCTTCCATTGGGTGGCTGTGAGAATTAAATGACAGGAGGTATGCTATATGTTTACAGTGCCTGGCACACGACAGAAAAATATTAACGGTTATTATTATCGCTATTTTACTTCTGACCATGCCTTCTGAAAAAGGACAAGAAACAAAGGAATCAACATTTAGTGATCTTTTCTTTTTCCTCTATTTCCAGACAGACAAGATTTACCCACCACCACGAGTTCCCCTACTGCTTTACAAACAAACTTCATCAGGTGGGTGATTGTCAATATCACGCAGATGGCAGCATCGGATTCCAGGCACCCAAGTGCTCTGCATGCCCGAGACAGGCAGTTTGCTTACTATATTTGGAACTCTGGCAAATTCTGAATTTCTACAGCCTCCTGACTCTTTGACACCAGGTGCCTAAATAGGTAGTTGTCTTTTAACATATTGAGTTTTTATTTTCATTGTTTATTTCTAGAGATTTTAAACGAAGTCAGGTACATAGTTTCAAAGGCCAGCCATTCTGGCTGGTGCTGATAATAGCCAAAAGGAAGCTCATTCTCAAATGACGGGCTTGAAGTTCTGACATTTTACTGGGGTTTTTTCCCCTGTCCCTTGTGTTCCCCTCTAATTGAAATGTTGTACTCCAAAGAGCTTCACTTTTCCTATACTTGTCAAAGCTACAAGAACTAAGGCATGTGCCCATGTGTAAGAACTCTATGGAAACCTCAAACATTTCCCACCATGCACACACAGGGTGAGATTCAAGATAAGGTGGCCTATTCTTTCACCTTTGGTAGTGTCTACTTAATTATAAAACCTCATCATTTATTACACTTCAATGACACAGGCCCAAGGGGTTGCATGATGACAAGTCTCTACTAAGCTTTAAAATAATATAACTCTTTTAAAGCTAAACATACTTTAATAATGTGTCTTGTTATTTCTTAACCTCTTATCTGGGTGACAAATATTCCTGAGTTTATGGTTGACAAATTAAAGCCTAGAGATGGTCCTAACATGGATTGGCCATGGACTAATGAAAGGAGCTAGTTCCTTTAATGCCCTGTAAAATTGTTCTAAGCTTGGATTAAATTCTCTTTCACTTATGAGTTGCACTGCATCACTACAGAGCTCTGGAGTTCACAAGCTCATACATGAGAAATTTACATTTCATAATTGTCTTAATCAAGTGGCAATAATAAAAAAATGCAAATTCAGACATGTGCCCTCTCCTTTACAATTAGTGATTATATTAAGATTTCCTGAAAACTACACAAATATATTTTTCCTTTTATATGCTTAAATATGTTTCCAGGTTAATACTAATGTGCTTACTATTACATCCCCTTTTCTGTCTATAGATTCTGAAGTCTAGATACAGGTTACAGAGTCTTCAGACAGAAACATTTCCTGGGTAACTTCCAATAATCTCCCTCCACAAAACTTCCACCACATGAGACTTCTTGTTTTTGTGCTGTTGATGTCAAGACACCCTTCTCTCCCACACCTAGTTGGTGACATACTTATCCCCCCAGGTTCAGCTCAAATTCCTTCCACCTCCTCGCCTTCCCTCCTCATCACTCCAGAAGGAAGGAAAAGTCTCCTTCCTCTGCACTCCCAGAGCATCTGTCATTTGTGCCACTAATGTGACCCTCTTGCTCTCTCATTTTATGGCTCTTAACTCCACCAGGACTTCTCCCCCATATTACATGAAAGGGCAGGATTATTAGAATTCTCCTCCTCCAGAGCCTAGCATGGGTACCCCGCCCAAATGACAAATTCAGCTAATGTCTATTGATTTAAGTACAACAAAATCTAAAAGTGACTGCCTTCAGGCTCTATTAAAGATACCCCATAAATTCCATGAGGACGAGTTTGTAGATTTTACTTAAGAAAACTGATTTTAACTTCAAAATAATCTTATTAACTGCATATAGAAAATCCATTTAGGAACACAAAATATATAAATGAATGAGTCAGATTGTTTTTCTTGAAAACTCTCTTCCATACAGCCAGCCTGAAATTATTTTAATCCTGAATACAGGTGGAAAATACATTCGAAGGCAGGCAAGGGCTCTGAGTCTTCAGCTCCAGGAAGTTTTGGACCAAAACAAAGGTTTCCCATCAAATTCAGATCATGCTTTGAAAGCTAACTTGAGGGCTCCAATTTGAAGGGTTTCACATATCCAGACCCTAGAGATACATCTCACTTGCTGGCATTGCCATTTAGATCTGGGAATGGAAAAAGAGTCTCAAGGCTAAAATGTGAGTAAAATATCTGGAAAGCAATAGAGAGCACGGGAGCCACCAGGTTGCATGTAAAGCCCTTAAAATGTGTCCTTTACAATGTCAGTTTAAAAAATACATTCATTTGAAAAAATGCCTTTTTAAATAGCACTGTTCCAATTTCCCTCCTTTGCCTGTAGATGCAGAAATTCACATATAGCCCTTCAATGATATGTTTGAAAAAGTCATTGCTCTCACCCCAGCCTCTTCTTCCTCTTCCCCTCTATCTCCAGTTTCGGTTGATACTCAGAAGGTTCATCTTGCCACACAGGAGCCAGCCCTAATTCCGAACTTGAATTAAAACACAGCGTATACATCAAAGCAATTCTGCAATTTTTCAGGAATTTTGCTGGTATCCATATCCTCGATTCACTTTGCATTTTTAAAAACCCTTCTTCCCGCTTTATATTTGAAAAAAAATCTCTACAAAATTAGGTACAATGTTAAAAAATTTTGAACAAAGTTTGCAAGCTGGAGGGGATAGAAGCGACAGAGTAAGAGGTCGTCCGAGGGACTGACTCTGCAACCAAGTATTAATCACTCAAGTCCACATGCACCCATTCAGCAAAGCATCTATTTGAGAGTGGTATTGGGGCAGTGAGGGTAATCAAGATCATCAGTTTAAATACTGCAAGCTTCGTCACATAACACTAAACTCAAAATGGCTAAAACAGTGGTGTGATTTGCTATTTCACATAAGAAGGTTGGAGTTGGTTCATTCAGCCGATCAACGTCAGCAGACTCTACTCAGTCATCTGGTTGATTTTCAGCCTCGGGTTTTCCCTTCAGGGTTGCAAAACAGTTGCAGCAGCTCTAGCACTGGCATTTACACAAGTTTGCCTTTGAACACGGTCCTGTGGGGGTCTCGCCTTTTTAAGAGAGAGGAAAGAGGCGTGGCCCAGAAGCCCCCACCTAACTTCCCATGATAGCTCATTAGCCAGAATCACATCACACGTTAATTCCTGAATCAATTACCGAGGCTGGAGAAGAAAATTATCATGACCAATTTAGATCAACCACAATTCACCAAAGTTCATCACTACCTGATACTAGAACAAAATCAGGGTTTTATTAGGAAAAGGGAAGTGGAGAGGTATTTGCTGTTTGGTAATCAATCTTATAGTATCTTCCATAAGGTCACATTCTTTGAGGGGATTAGGAATACAGCTTGAAATATTTATATGAGGTGGGACCCCCAAATAACCGGAATTATCTTTTGGAGGGCAGATCCCTTGTAGTACATTTGGAACTTGTTCTTCTGTTCAACCAAAGTTTTTAACTGGAAATTTTGAGAAGGCTGTGTCACAATTTGGAGAAGAAACATTCTGAGTTGTGGTAAACAGGTGACTGGGTCTTCCACCATGACAATGCACCTGCCCATACCTCGTTGAATGTTCAGCAGTTTTTGACCAAAAATCGCATGACCCCTGTGCCCCACCTTCCCTGTTCACCCTGAGCAACTTTTTTGTTGTTGTTTGTTTCCCTGGATAAAAAAAGTCCTCAAGGGGAAATGTTTTGCCAATGTGGAAGAGGTGAAACAAAAACTGGCCAAAGCACTAAAAGGCATCAAAATTGACAAGTTCACAAATGGTTTTGAGCAGTGGAAAAAGAGTCTTGAAAGATGTACTGCATCAAATGGAGAGTATATTGAAGGTGACTGAAGTTTAAACATGTAAGAATACACAATTTCTTAATTAATAAATTTCATGTTGGGCGGGGTCTCCCCTCACACATGCATTTCTGGCCATGGAACTCCCTGAACAAATAAATATAACTAAGCTGTAAGGGATCTTGCAGCCTTTTATTCTGAAATTACCATTTTTGTTTCTCAACATTTACAGGTGGTAAACATATGATCATTCACTTATTGAACAAATATTTACTGAACTCCTGCTGTTCCAAGTGTGCTGAAATGGCGTAGAGTTGACTTCCCTGCTAGAATGCTGATCAGCAAGTTGGCCAGGGTTCCTGCCCTCAAGGAGCCTACATTCTAGGGGAGAAGTCAATTCTACACCATATCAGGTTTGTCTCTGCTATGAGGAAAAGAAGCCAAGTAAAAAAGTAACTCAGTGATGGAGGGGAGATGTGGCCATGATACATTGGCTGGTCAAGAGAGTCTTGAGAAGATGACACCTGACTTAGGACCAGAAGTACAGGAGGGAGCCTGCCAGGGAGAGCTCTGAATCAAGGACTTCAAAGCAGAGAGAACAAGTGCACCCTTAAGAGCAATAATCTAAGTGAGTTAGAGATCTAGAAAATCCCAGATAACAGTGAGTAAGAGGGAGAGTGATGGAAGGCAAGACTGGCTTGGGCGAGAAAAGGATTTCTTTTTTTTTTTTTTTTGAGTTGGAGTCTCACTCCGTCGCCCACACCCAGGCTGGAGTGCAGTAGCACACTCATGGCCACCCCAGCATCGACCTGCTGGGATCCGGTGATCCTTCCATCTCAGCCTTTCAAGTAGCGAAACTACAGGTGCACGCTACCACGCCCAGCGAGTTTTTTGATTTTTTATTGTAGAGACGAGGTCTCACCAAGTTGCCTGGGCTGATCTCCAACCCGCGGGCTCAGGCAATCTACTCGCCTCGGCTTCCCAAAGTGCTGGGATTACAGGCTGAGCTACCGAGCCCAACCGGAAAGAATTTCTTAACACACACAATACAGTTCAGGTGGGTGAACTTTCTAGTTCTCTAGGCTTTGCAGAGAGGTTAGGTAGGGCTTTTAGGCTGTGGAAAAGGTTCTATTTATTCCAAGTGTAATGGGAAACAGAAAAATTTTAGCAAGGAAGATTTTCAAATTTCACTCTTTCCTTCACATTGGCTTCTGTGTAAAAAAAGAAACTGAAAGGGGCAAGATTGGAATAGGTAGCTTGGAATTGGTTAGCAGTGACAGATTTTATGAGATGTTTTCTGGCAGTAGAGATTGTAGGGTACAGGACTCAATCATTAAGAGTGACAGGCAAGGTAGCTCAAGCCTGTAATTCCAGCACTTTGGGAGGCTGAGGTGAGAGGATTGCCTGAGTCCATGGGTTTGAAATCAGCCTGGGCAACTAGCAAGGCCTCATCTCTACAATAAATCAAAAAATTAGCTGGAAGTGGTGATGCATGCCTGTAGCTCCAGCTACTTGGAAGGCTGAGGTGGAAGGATCGCCTGAGCCCAGCAGGTCGACAGTGGGGTGGCTGAGTGTGCCACTGCATTCCAGACTGGGCAGCAGAGTGAGACTCCAACTCAAAAAAAAAAAAAATAGAAGAATGATTTAGAAAAGTTCCACAAGGAGACAGAAAGACCTTACTTCTTGAGCAATGTGCTTTAGTGAGCACATGAATTCTCAGGGGATCTTGTTAAAATGCAGATTTTGATTCCCTAGGTCCAGGATGGGGCCTATGAGTCTGCATAACACATTTCCAGGTAATGTCAATGCTTCTGGTCTGAGAACCACACTTTTGAGTAGTAGAATTCTAGTCAAGTGTAACCTTATATTTTTAATTGTACTTTTTTTTGAGTTGGGGTCTTACTCTGTGACCCAGGCTGGAGTGCAGTGGCATGGTCATGGCTCACTACAGCCTTGACCTCCTGCGTTCAGGTGATCTTTCCACCTCAACCTCCCAAATACCTGGGACTACAGGCACGTACCATCACATCTGATTTTTTTTTCTTCTGTAGACAAGGTCTTATTATGTTGCCCAGGCTGGTCTCAAACTCCTGGGCTAAAGCAATCCTCTCGCCTTGGCCTCCCAGAGAGCTGGGACTACAAATGTAAGCCACTGTACCTGGCCTTTAATTGTACTTTCTACTAGTATTGTATATATACCATGTACTCCTGACCAGTGCTCTAAGGCAGTAGCCACATGTTGCTATTTAAATTTAATTAAGATCTTTAGTTCCTTAGTTGACTAACCAGATTTCAAATATTCAAGAGCCACAGGAAGCTTAAGTGACCACCACACTGAACAGCCCATGCATAAAAAAATTCTCCATGATCAAAGAAAGTTTTATTGGACAGCACTGCTTCAGACAGAGGAAACTATTTCTAGTTCTCTAGGCTTCACTGTTATTATATCTTTCCTCACTATGGTCTTTAACGGGGGACACATATTATCTTCATCTGCTAAGATCAAATGCATCTTTTAAGAATTATCTCAGGTCCACTCCTTCTATGGGACTCTTCCCAAAACTCAAACTAGGTATACTTTCAGCTTCCTTTAAATTCACAATCCATATCTGGTTTTCTTAGGTAACATATTTCTACTGTATTCTGCTTACCTGGTATCCAAGGTATCCTAACATCCAACTCCCATTTCCCTGGTTGTAGAATTCCATTCTCTTTGGGTTGAGGGTAGAACACTATTTCTCACCCATTTGTTCATATGATTCAGTTGAATCTAACTCTATACTCCCAGTCACAACCATTAGCACATGAACTGGATGAGAGCCAGTGACATTCTGGACATCTACTGAAAAAAATCAGATAAAGGTGCCCTTTCCGCTGGGGTCTCTAAGCTGTCAGGATGCAAGTCTGGATCTACTGGCAGCCATCTTGCCATCCAATAGGCAGACCTTGCCCAAGAATGAGGACAACTCAAAGGAAAGCAAAACCAAGAAGTAAAGACAGAGCCTGAAGACATCTCACACTTGACTGTAGCTGTATCTGGAGTGTTCTCTAGCTACCCTTGAATGTTAATTACTGGGGACCATTTCCTACTTTTGCTTAAGCCAGTTTGTATTGAAAGGGTCTTGCCCTTTACAATCTCTTAAGGAATTTGCTTTCTGCTTCAAAATATGGTAGTAACATGGTACTTGCTAATTCTCTCTACTCCCCTTTGGTCCAAACCTTCCCATTCAAAATCACAACTGCCCCTTGTTGGTTTTATGTTGAAGGTTTGTAGGAGA
This sequence comes from Carlito syrichta, assembly GCF_000164805.1. NCBI lineage: Eukaryota > Metazoa > Chordata > Mammalia > Primates > Tarsiidae > Carlito > Carlito syrichta. Next base: position 573,063 of record NW_007246506.1, read on the forward strand.
CACTGTGAACATATAACCACCTAAATTTTTCTTTAGCAATTTCAATACTCAAATTATTTTAACAAGTGGATGATCAAATTTTATGGAGTTAAAGACCTAATTTTCATTACTTGCCAATAAAATCTATTTTATTAATTTATCTAGATTTTTACACTCCTGTATATACATATTATAAATTGTTAATTTATAACATTGGTTAATTTATTTACTGCATAAGTCACCCAAATCAAACCTAGATTCCTAGTTAGCATGTTCTGCTTACCTAACACATTTGCACCTCCAGGATATTTATCTTTCAACCATACCTACCTGCCCTAAAGCTGTGTCCTAGTGTGGGCCAGTGGCCTGGAGGGTGCCTCCAGATCTCACTCTTCCAACTTACCCTACCTTTTGGACCAACTCACATGGTTTCTCTTAGCTGTTTGTCTTAGCTTAGTCCCCTTCACAACTTTGTCCTGCTCAGAGATGGGAATCTGACCACAACCTGCCTACCTCCTAATTAGCTCAGAAGGCTCCACTGACTTGAGTGCTGGGAAGGTTCCTAAAATCCAGCCTCAAAGATGTTCCTAATCCAGATGTGAAACTCACCACTACTCATCTGCCACCTGCTTTTTCAAACTACCATTTGTAACTAGAACTGGGCTAAAGAAAGAGCAATTCATTCACGAAGAAACAAAGACAGGACCTCACTACTCCACCCCTACCCCTTTTTTTTATGTTTCAATATATGTGTTTAAGAACCACTCCAGAGGACCATGAACATGATAAGATTATCTTTTATTAGAGATCTTATATTACATATTCCCAAAAAGATATAAAATCTTCCAAGAGAAAATATCAAAACCTGTTGATTCCAAGGTGAGCAAAATGATTAAAATGAAAGCAAATATTTTCTTCCAGACAAAGGAATGTAAAAATATTTCAACACAAGTACAACAAAGACATGGGAAGATAATTACAATGTTTTACAACACATTTTACAGCATTTTATTTTAATCAGTATTTGTAGAAAACAAGGATGCTGAGTTCTTGAACATTTGCAGCCATAATTTCAAATTAAAATTTCCAAAAAAACCCAAAAAACAAAACAGAGACAAAGCAAAGCATGAACTACTTGGTCAACTGAACATCTGTGATAATAATAAATGCAACAAAACCTAACCAAATAAATATGCCACTGAGATCACATAACTGAAGTGTATGGTTTTTAGTGTGTGTAGTGGGGACACTACATTATTTAATCAGTTCTTGACCACTACCCAATGCAAAAGCAGCCTCTCTTCATTTCCCTGATGATTTATTCTAAAAATAACCTCAACAAGCAGAAACTTGCTGGTTTAAGAGAATTTCTGCTTTACCTGTGAACAGTCGGTGGCAACACACACTGAATAGAACCCTGACTGATATGTAACACATCCATCTCAAACAACCAGAAGTGGCAAAACCACTGTTATTGCATCAAGATTTTTTTTATGTCATCTGATCAGAATTTCCAGAATTATTAAGCACATCCATTTAACCACAGAACACAATGAACTCCCATAGGAAGGTTTTACATTTAAGATGCAATGAAAATGCTGATCTTATTTCTGGAATTTGCTTCTAGCAACTCTAACATCTGCAGATGTCCACAAAAAGGAAGTATTTTTTTTTCCTTTTTTAGTTTTTTGTTCCCAAAAAACGAGGAAGAAAATGTACAGTACATGTTTATTGCATGAAATTATCCCCTTGTAATATCCTTATCAACACTGGTATCATTTCCTTAATTATTAAAGGCGAAGGAGTTTATGAATCTAACATAACAATAACCTTAGGAGCTGCATCTTGAGTAAAAATCCAGATGATAATCCAACTATATGGTGAAAGAGAAATTAGGTTTTAACTTCTCTATAAAGATATTGGGATGACAAGAGGTAAATGGAAGCTTAAAGTCACCTAATACTAACTCAAAGAGAATTTTCAAAACTGCACAAACTCAAAAACTCCATTCTATGCTGAAATGGAATATTCTAAACATTGCTGTTATTTTAATGTTAATGAAAAAATGATTTGAAATAAATTTTATTAAGAGTATTCTAATGGCACATGGATTGATAACTTCATTTTGAGGTTAGCACTCAAGAAAGTTTGGAAATAAATGAACAAACATATTCGTTACTAAGATAAATCATGATGAGCTACATAAAAGTGAGTTTCAAAACAGGGTCTATTTTAAAGCATCCTCTCTTTAATATAGCTAACTACTGAGAAATGGAAACAGAATCTGGATTTTGAATGTTACAAAATCCTTGCTTCAAGTTGCAGTTTCCTTGGCAGCAGCATATTTTAATTAACAATATTTTTCTTCCTTGTTTTGTTTTCTGACATCTCAGTACATTCAAATAGTCAAAATGTTTAGAGTAACATCACCACAAATTTAATGAAACAGATCAGAATGTGGCCAGCATTGTCAGAAAAAAATTACACAATTTGTGTGTCATAGAAAGCACCCACCCTCTCCCCAGCCCACCCATTGTCCCCTCTTCCCCAACAGTAATATGGACACCAAAAGATTTAACAAGACTCATAAAAAAATAAGGCACATTTATTTTGATATGGTAATTTAAAAATAGAAAACCCCATCTCAGAACACCTGTATTCAAATGAGCTGTGTAAAAAGACACCTTGTGGTACCTAAAATAGGTTTACGGTACCTCTGGAATTGCTTCTTCTACTTTAGTGACAATGGAATAAATTGCACCTATCCCACATTGTCAAGTAATGAAAATATGCCTCTTTTTCTACTGCTGATTCAAAAATCAGATACTTCTGGAGATACTTACACAGGATGGGAAGAGAAGGGTCAAGGGGTTCATCAGAAAAAGGTGAAAATCAACTATGTTTATCATAAGAGTTGATGGATTGCACTTTTCCACTTATTTCTACACAAAATTTCTTTAATTGTATGAATGATCGCAACCATTTTGGCCATTAGCTATTACTCACCAGCATTTTATTCCAGTTCGGTCAAACAGGTGTTTTTGTAAAACTAATGAAGGATCAACAACACAAATACTTATAATCTTTTCACAACCCCCAACACAGACATAATTAGCATTTAACCTGAGATACACTCTGTTGGGAGGTTGTCACTAAGTATTTCTTCGCTCGTTGCATTAATTCATACTGATGGTGGCAGTTCATGGAAAGAACTTAAAAAAAATCAAAAGAAATCAAAAGAAACCAAAAAAAAGAAATAAAAAAGATGATAACATGGCTTTGTTTTTTTTTTTTACTGTACTGGTTTAAAAAAAAAAAAATCACAGAATTCATGTTCTCACAGTAGCCAGAAGCTAAAATAATGTGCTTCTTTATTGCACGTCAAACCAAGAAAGATGTCAAAGCCAATGATTCCCAATCCAAATCTGAAAGTCAGGTTCACCTTAACCGGATTCGGAATGTGCTGATTTCCATTGGACTCAAGTTGATCTCGCTTAAGTTTTGGGCACCTGGAGGTGTGTGCATCAAGGATAATGATGAAGGTGTGATACTTTCAACAATAAACTTGTTAAAAAGTTTCTGTACCAGCATCTAAAAAGTAAATGATAAAGTATTTGCATATTTAAATCAACTCTGAAGAAATATAAGCATATCATCTATTTTATATTCGGTGAAAAATAGTATGGGAAGGAATAAGACAATATGTAGAAGTTCTTCTAAAAAATAATAAAGGGGGATTAAATATACATATATACATGCTTGAACATAAAGACCATCACTGGAAGGGAACACCGGAAACTGGTAACAGTCATGGGTGACTTGTTTTGCACTCCCTTCTGTACTGTCTGAGAATTTTTTCATGTGCAGGGCTACTTAAAAGAAAGGACATCTCCAGTCCAAAAAGCTTTGAAAAACATCCTTATCCTCCCCCAGTCAATACTTAACCCTAACAATGGTGCTTCTCAACCATTTTTTCCTGTTCTAACAGAGTTGAAAGAGAGGACACAGGCTCATGAAAGGAAGGCTCATTATGTTACGGAGTCCCAGCCTACAGGGTGGCAAGGTCATTTGGAAAGTAATTCCTTCACCCCTGCCATGTTATCTTAATATGTCTCTCTGGCTCATACAACCCCTTAAGACTCAAGGCCTTAATGTCAGAATGTCCACAACCAGATATACTCAGCATCAACAATATGGTAGAATGCACATATTACAATGAAAAAATAACAAAAACGTCAGTGCTTTCCTGGCGTCAATTCCAAACAGGGTGAGGTAAAAAACAGAAAAGCTAATCTATCTAAGTAGATTCAGGGCCCCTATCAGATTTTCTTTTCAAATCCCACACATGTGCTAATTTGTAGGGTGGGAATTGAATCACTAGAAGACTGGGTCAGCTGAGATGCCTGGTGGAGCAGATTGGCCCGTGTGTCAGAACCAGACCAGCTGCCTTCTCTGAGTCATGGGGCCCACTCAGAGACAGAGACAGGAGATTGGAAGTTTGTTTCCTTCCTGGGACAGGACTGATGGAAATGCCAGCAAGACCAATTTGAAGAGAAATCCAAAACAGGCAGCCAGCAAGCAGTGTGCAGCCCGAGGAGGATCTGTTTGGCTTGCACAGTGTTGACTCATACGGAAATCTGGATTAATCAGAAGATCTAGACCTAATTTCCCAAGAGAAAACAATGTCTCAATGTCTCCAGTTGCTTCTTTATAGCTACCACAATGAGCTTCAGTTATTATAAACTGGTCTTGGCCTTTGCAGAACTTTGGTTTAGCACCACTGAACTAGATGGTACATAAGCATGTGTGATCTGGGGAAGAAAGGAAGTAGGGAGAAGATGCTTTGTAGGTTGGGGATGGAAGGCCTAAGAAATGACAAGAGCAATGCCTTCACATTTGTGCAGGTTCCAGCTATGCATTTTGATTCTGACATGGAAAGGAGATTGAAGTTTGAGCAAGTACATTCTTAGAATGAGGGCATTTGAGCTAATTTGCAGGCTGAAAGAAATGAATCAGTAAAGAGGCAATGAAATGTGACCTTATTGTCAGGATTCTTTGAGGAAAACGAGGATTTCAAAGCACACTAACTCGATAAGCAAAAATAACCTTTAAACTTACCTTTCCCTGAGTAGTAGAACAAAGCAGCCCCGTATCTTTGCTAGAGAACTGACAATCAAATCCTTTCCTGTGGAGGATCAAGGCTGCCTCATCGGAAAATCCACTGCCCACCTGTAAATGAACAAAATGATGCCACACCACACAGACATTAAAGCAAATATTTATAGTACTTCACACACTGCTGCCTTGCTGTCAGCATCCAAAAGCACTTTTATTTGGTGATGAAGTTGTGCACATTCGTCTCCCCTCGGGTTCCATGCTCACTGCGCCTATCCACCTGCTACATACTCTCCCCACCCGCACTGAGTGAGCCAGGTGAGACTGCTTTCAGGTTACTTGTTCAGTAACTCCATACCTCGGTTTCCCCCATAGTCCCTGAGGACTTAGGTTTCCTTTTGTCCTCATAATGTATAGTGTTTTTCCAAAGTTTCTTCAAATAAAGTGTTTCATTTTTCTTTTATATATTTTTTAACTTACACATCAGTTGTACCTGAATTTAGTACTTAACTGGTCAATGAATGATATACCATCTGTCATAAAAGTCAAACATGCTTCCTTATTGAATATTCACTTTTGCTAATTGCAATAACATTCTTAGCAGTTAATGTATTAGTTCATTATTTTTATACAGGAGACATTTGAATTGAATTAGTTATGCTTTTCATTTGTTAGGACAGCCCATATTTATTAGTTTGATGTATTATTTAAATTCACATTCCAGAAGCTATTAACATGAGTAAGTAAAAGAAAACTACTAAACATAACAATCAGCTATGGGAGTTAGTATACATTTTCTTGCAATAAAGTTTCTCACATCTATTTAAATAACAATGTCATGAATGGCTCAGGTCTTTGAATATATTAAGTTACAATTACTTTAATACATCTTATGTTTCCTAGAGTGGGAAGATGTTTATGATAATAAACAATGAATTAAAAATCTTTCAAAAAATGACGAAATGTACAGTTATTAAAAAGAGAGTCATGTGCTGCTCAGTACTGACACGGTGATAAAAATGATCCCTTTCTCTGTTCTCTAGCCACAGATATGAATGTGCCCAATCTCTTGATCACACTCACTAGGAGATAAATTTTTTAATGCACTATAGAGACATCTTTTCTGAGTAGCTGCCAACATCTCCACCACTGATTTGATTTTAATGTGCCTGAACAGTTTAAAGCTGTCCTCACCTCAGATTCTTGGCTGAAATAACCTATGTTATGATGTTTCACACTGGTATTTTGCAGTGGTACTGCTAAGATTTTGTTTGAAGGGAAATAAAAAAGCCATCTAAGGAATTTTGAGTCATCACAAGACCACATGATACACACAGCAAATTTAAATCATATGATGAAAATTTCTAATGAATTTCAGTAAATTTCAAACACTCCCCCATGCAGTTCAAAAACAGCACATAGGAAAATCCTTAATTTATCTTTAGATCTCCAAAAGAATAACAAAGTAAATACTAACATATGCCAACGGTAAAACCTTGGGACAGTCATTTATTCTTCCTAAGTATCAATTTCTTTGTAAAATGGAGCTAATGCTTACCTGTCTCCTTCATGGAGTATTAGGTTGATTAATCCACTGAAAATACTATGTAAGGTTGTAACAAAGAATCCTGCTTTGAACCTTTTTTAAATTATTCATCCATTTTTAAAAACTGTTTTTCTTCTCCTTCCTTGGTCCTTCCTCTTCCTTCCTTCATACTTTTTCTTGTACCAAGGCTTTGCAAACAAACACATGTTTATCTGACCATATGCTTACAGAAGAATTCTATAGGCTACTCTTAAAACACACCTGGAATGGAGTTTTGACTGCAGAATCCTCCTGCTTAGGGAGAGCCATGAGGTGGTTAATCCATAAGCTGACTGCAGCTAAGATAACACCAACCAGACCAGCAGGAGGACTATCACTCAAGACATGCCACTGCGATAAGACGTGCAGACCTGCGCCCTATGCTACTTTTGCATGTTCCCATACCAAGTTTCCCTTTAAAAACCTCATCAGTCTGAAAATTTGAAATAGTTCTTGCAACTTCAGTCTGCCATCTCCTCAGATGGCTGGCTCCTGAATAAAACTTATTTTTCCTTCCACTAATTCTCATTTGGCTTTCAGGTGGTGAGCTACTGAACCTGGGTTTGGTTATGAAGTAGCCTCACATAGCCCTGTAGGACATAATGTGCTAGTGCTGGAGCTGTAGAGATGAGTGTAGGGAGCTTGACTGGAAAGTCAGATGGTCTGAGATCTGGATCCTGGCTCTCCAATTTACTAGCTGCAAATTTTAGCAAAATCCGGTTTTCTTTTTCCATAAAATGGAGATGAAATGAAATGAAATGAAATAGCTTAATGAAGACTTCCTGATACACAGGAAGTCCTTAGTATGTTAGATGTTATTATTTCTTTCAATGAAATTCACCAAATAAATATTATTTTCATCAAACATTAAACAATATTCTTACTTAGCTTCTTATTCATAAATTTCCTTGACTGATGGTACAACTTTGTAGCTAAAGAATCAGGGAACTCCCAAATCAAATGTCTACAATTGTTTGTCAAAATCACAACAATGGCCGGGCTCAGTGGCTCAGCCTGTAATCCCGTGCCTTTGGGAGGCTGAGGTGAGTG
>NW_007246506.1:580811-620790 GCF_000164805.1 Carlito syrichta
GGCCACTGCACTCCAGTCTGGGCAACAGAGTGAGACTCCAACTCAAAAAAAAAAAATCACAACAATGTCTTTTTTCAGATTCACAGATTAGAAGGCCTCTAGGCTGGACTCTTTTAGAAGCACAAATGACTATTAATCTAAAACATTTAGCCATTTAAAATCATTGGCCTATCCTTAAGAACCACTTGATAGCAGGCACTGCTAAAATTCCTGCAACACATTTGCTCTTGGATAGGAATTCCTAAAAGTAACAAAAGTGAATTTAAAAAAAGTGGGAAGGGGAACACCTATGAGATTATACTTTTGAATTCTATAAGAGATTTAAACCAACAATTCAAAAGTAGAGATAAAAGTCATAAAAATTAACTTCAACTGATAGAAAAAGTTATACTTTTGCTCAAAACTAAAATTATGTCACTTTTGTAAGAACTAACTGAAATAGCAATCATCTTGTCCAAGTTTAAAAAAAATCAAATATTCATGAAAGTATCCGTTTTCAAGCAAAAATACCTGAGGCAAAGCAGCAGTTTTTCAGTTTCAAAGTCTGTCTAGACATTTTATTTCCAAGAAAACTGTTTTTCAAAGTAGGGAAACTGTGAATTTAACTTGAATATTCATGCAGGAAAACAGATACCTTCAAGCAGTCATACTATATGCTATAGAAGAGTAAACAGATTTTGAAAGAATTGTTTTTACATTCATTAATGCACTGGTATAACTGAACTCCAGAAAAGAAGGGGAAGGTGTGGGAAAGAAAATTTAGAATTTTTGAAATTGTGTCAAACACTGTTTTGGTCAACTGTCTTTGTAAAACAGGTCAGACAGCATTTGGGGCTGGACCACTGAAATAAGGCTGGGTTGTTCAAAAGTCATCTAGGAAAAACCCATTGCAAAACTTAATTCAGGGGATAAAACCAGCATCCAGTTTATAGATAAGCTGGTCTGTGAGGTTTTTCTACTAACTTGGTGGAGTGTGGGGGAAGATGATTTGGTTTATAGAACGAAGCCATCAGATAAAGCCGGGCTTAGGAAAGCTGGATCAGCGCAGGGTTTGGTTCCACCATGAACCATTTATGTTACTTTGAGTAAATCTCTGTAAATTCAGTAAATTTGGTTAGACTCATGAAGAATCCCTCTGAGGAGTGCGGACCAGCCATGGTAACAATGACAGGAACTGCTAACACTTACCAAGCACTTGCTGTGTGCCAGGCCCTGTACAGAATGCTTTTCATGGATGGACTCATTTTATCTTACAACAACCTTTGAACTAATTGAGATGGTCTTCATGTTTGTGTTAATATATGTACATGTACAGGAAAATTCCTATCACAAAGCATTTTCTCTTATACCCAAATAGCAATTGCCATTAATAACCCTGCATTTGCCCTTTCTCTCCAATGGTGGTATATCCTTCTATGACTATGAGGACTGACTGGAGTCATATGTGCCTCTCAGTACTGTCATTAACTGGTTGTGTGCTCTGGAAAGTTGCCTACCATCTCTATGTCAGTTAGTTTCCTCTTCTGTAAGATGGGATAAAAATATTGCCTACCTTCTTAGTGGCATTGTGAGAGCTTTAAATAAGGTTCATGTAAAGCACTTGGCATAGTGCCTGGCATACAGACAATTTTAGGTATGTTCTTTTTTATTTTTTATTTATTTTTTAATTTAAAAATGGTTTTGAGTCCGTCTTGCTCTGTCGCCCAGGCTGGAGTGCAGTGTCATGCTCACGGCCACCGCAGCCTTGTTCTGCTCGGCGCAGGTGATCCTTTCGCCTTGGTCTTCCCAGTAGCTAGGACCACAAACAAGTAACACTATGCCTGGCTAACTTTTTGATTTATTGTAGACACAAAGTCTTGCCAAGTTGCCCAGGATAGTCTCAAACCCCTGGGCTCTGGCAACCCTCTCATCTCTGCCACCGTGGCTGGCTTTAGGTATGTTCTTTTATACAAATATGAAGAATTACTAATAAAGTATACCAGGAAAATAACTCAAAGTGCCATCAAGATTTACTCTGGCAATAAATGTCAACCTTCTCTAATTTATAAAAAAAAAAAAAATTCAACATTTTTACTTCATTATTCTTAACAGGCACAACTGCTCACGACCAACTACCACCATTGAGAACCTTCACTTATCAAGCACTCACAGGGCTTACTGCATGCCAGACACTGTTCTAAGGGCTTTAAACATATCTAATCATCAAACATCTCTAAAATGAGTACCACTATCATCTCCATGCTACTAAAGAGAAAATGAGGATTCAGAATTAAGTGACTTGCTCTAAGTCACACATTAGCAAGTAGAGAAGCCATGCTTAAACTCCGGCGATCTGACACCAAAGTCTGAGCTTTTAACCAACTTGGTTCTCCTGCCTTTGCTCTAACTATGAATTGTACTCATAGATACCCAAGCCAGGAGAGGAAAGATAAGGATTATTTTTTTATGTAAAATAACAAAATCCTGTAAACTAAAGGAGACAACCCCTCAGGTTTAAGGCTGAAAAGGGGGCATATTTGATCAATGATCCAGCAGAGTTAAAGTCATAACTTACTTAAAAATATATCAATTCAGAAAGGTTTGGAAATTATAATTTCCACACATTTCCTATCTACACCCCTATCCATTCATCCCACTTCAAACAAGATTTAAGGCCTTTGTGAAAATTATACATGCATATGACAGTCTCTTCTAAGCAAAGGAGTAAGCAAATTCTTCTCTACTAAGGTGAGTAAGAACGTGAAATGTGACAGTTACATTATTCTTCTCTCACACCAAAAGAAACAGTAAACTTATGGAGCTTGCAATAAGGTATAGACAGATTAAGGCACAGCTAAACACCTGGTGGGAAAGTTTCTCTAACCCATTCAGATTCTTTGAACATGGCCAAAAACAGTCCTCTGTTGTGTATTCTGGTGGCTGGAAAAGTTAGAAAACTGCACAATTTGTTGTAGTAAGTCATGAGACAGGAAATAACCAGTAGAAATTTGTTTTCCAGGACACTTATTAAAATGTCCAATAACAGCTATCCTGTTTTGATCAACAAGATGATAGAAAAAAAGAAAAGGTGAACGACTGTTCTTAGATATGTACAACAAAGAAAATTTCTCCCCATAATTTTCACCTTTCCAGAAGCTAGGAAGATCAATAAGGCACCAATCAATTCTAATAAGAACGGGAAAACACAAAGCAGGAAACCTCAAACTGCCTTTCATAAGAAAAGATGTGGTGGCATGAACAAGTGGGGAGAGAAAATCTTACTCCAGTGGTGCTGATGCTGAAATGACTGGCTAGCAATTTACAAGAAACAGATAACTACAAATAAAAATAAATCCCATAGAGAATAAATAATTAAATGTGTCATAAGTATATAAATTAAATAAATATGTCTGAACATAAAAGCAAGTGGAAGTCATAAAGTCACCTGAAAAAAAAAAAAGCTGAACTATGTATCACTTATCTAACTAAACATCAAAGTGGAATGGCTCCAGGAAGCCTTGCTGAAGACTCTAGCAGCTTGTCCTTTGTCCCTCTACTCCAGGCTGAACCTGAAGCTCAAGCTTCAGAAGATGAACTCCTGATGTATCTTTCCATGAGATTCTCCCAATGTCCTCTACACCCAGCCTCCCTTCTCCTTAAATAATTACCCGTTCCTGATGACAAGGTTTTCCCTTTAGTGTACCTGTTCCTACCATGGTGCTCCTGTTTCCCATTTTCCAACCTTTAGAGATGCTTCTTTGTAATATCTCAAGCACTTGACAGCAAAGAGAAAGGAGGTGATCAAGGAAGAGAGTTGGAGGATGGGTCTATAAGATAAAGAGGCTAAATTCCTACGTGGTGGCTAAAACAGGCAAGGCCGCACAGCACGCTATGAGGCACGGCTTCAAAAAATGTTTGTTCCTCTCTTCATCTGTTTACAAATATATGGCATATAATCACTTTACAAAAGCTGATATAAAGTAGAAAAGCAAAATACATCTATATAAAAACATAAAATTCATCTACTAATAAAAAACAAATCTTAAAACATTGGACTTTCAGGAACAGACTTAGCAATTCTAAAAAGTCACATACTACTCTCTGAGGCCACACACAGAACTCAGATTCAGTGCTGCTAAGTCAGACCTGACCATGGGTCTGATTTGGCCACTGGATAATTTTATTTTTATCACTTAACCTCTAACCCTTACTTTCCCAATTTAGGAAATGGAGCTAACTCAGTGATTTCATCAAACATACGAGGAGAGTTTTTGAAAATTACTATTTTCTAGTCTCTCCTCCCCAGAACTACAGAATCAGGATCTCAGAGATCTATAAATCTATAAAAGTCTTTACTTTTAAAATCTCCCCTAGGTGATCTGGACACAGTGAATCTGAGGGCTGGTAGTTGGAAGTGCTGAACCATCTCAACGGGTTATTACACCACCAGCCCACATCTCACCTTCCTCACTACTCCCTGAACGTACAACCCCTTTTCCCATGAGGAGGCAGGAAAACCAAGTGAGGTTTAGAATTGAGGAAGCTTCAGACATGGCCTGAGGGATGGCCAGCAAGGGTATTCTCCATCATGATGCTGATGGAGGGGGTCAGGCAAGAAGTCACATGTGAGCTTATCATGTCAAGGTGGTCCTCGGGCACATTTCTCATGAAGATACTGTGGTGGCTAAGAAAATGCCTGCTTAGATACAAGCCACTGCAGACCTCTGGTCTTGCTTGGAACCAGATCTCTCTGTTGGCATTAATTTCAAGGGGAAAAATGAGTTGCAATCTCCAAATGAACAGCCCATTGTTGTATACTGGAAGCTGCCAGCTCACAATAACAGGAACCCAATCCAAAATGCCTAGATCTGGCTTCTGGACTTATTCATTGAATCAGTTTTGTATTTCTTTTAGTAGAACCATGGAATTACACTGAACACCTTTCAAGTAACAGCTTTCTTTGAACCAACTGCCACATCAGCTCTGTCAATGACTATCTTTTGATTACAAGAGGTTAGGGGACAAAGAGCGATTTGTTAAAGAAATAGTTTCAAAAGGACCAATCAATCCCCTTGGATTACTAGTGGGCTTTTAAACAATTGTTAAAAATATGTGCTAAGAGTCAAAGGTTAACATAGGAACTGACATCACTTGATATGATAATGCAAAAGAACCCCAAGCATTTAGTTCTGGTGTGTGCCCACATGGTAGTTAGCAATAGGCATGAACATTTCAGTTTTTATTCCTCTTGGTCAAATTATGTTGTTGAATTGCTCTCTATTCCCTCTGCTAAAACCCCAACTTGCACTCAAGTTGGCATATACAGTAAGTATCATCAGGATAACAATGTATGTTTACAAAGTGTTTCTGTTTTCAAAGGGCTTTCACAATATTATTATATCTGTTTCTTGAAAATCACCTGAAATAGGCACATGTGATATTAGCCCCATTTTATAAATGGTGGCTAAGTCAGCAGTCACTGAATTCACAGATAGGGAACATGTCCCACCTGTCCAAAGGCCAGAAGAGCAACAGGACATCAGGTGGCTGTGAGTGGAGGCCAGACTATAGTGGGCTTGATTGTTCAGGTTCTTAACCAATCCAGCAGGCAATGGGATTTTTCATCTAGGAAGTGATTAGATTTGTATTACAGGAAGACAGACAACAACAGGAAGGATGTAAATAATCACTAAAAAGAGGTGACATGACAAACAAGTGCCAGGTTTGGATTACAAAAGGTAAAATGTTATACTTGCAGCTCCTGTTGATTCCAGAAAACAACCACATTTCAAACAACTCTGGGGGAGGAACCAACTAAGTGAGGCTAAGGAATGGTGGCCACATCCTTCTCAGACGCTCTTGGGTTCCTCAGGTTGCTAACATCTTCCACCATCTATGCCTGGAGGTGGTAACCTAAGGCCCAGTGTCTTTGGTGCCCTCCACTCTATCCTTTTGTTTACTTTTAGCTCATCAACATGATACCTTAGGGAGGCAACCTGGCCCTAGTCTGTTCTTTCCATGAGTCAAAAAAAGTAGACCCACAGAAGACCACAGCAAAATCCTAGGAAGAACATGCACCAAATTCGTTCACTCACCAAATAGTTCTTCAGACCCTACTATATCCAGGCATTGTTCTAAGTAGGAGGATACAGCAATGAATAAAGAAAAAGCCCAGCTCTCAGGGACCTTCCATTAGGACATCTCCTGCCTCAGGGCCTTCATACTTTTTCTTTGCCTGGAGCACTCCACCCCCAGAAATCCACGTGAGTCAACCACCCTCATCACACTTGTACCACCTTCCCTGAATCGTCCTTCTCTCCTTTTATTCCCATTCATAATACTTATCACCACCTGACATATGTTTTTCTTACTTTTTCTTCTTTAATTATTTTTCTCCTCCTACTAGACTTTAAGCTCCAGAAGGGCAGGGGCTTTTGTCTACTTTCTTCACGATTGTATTCCTAGTGCCTATAACTGGCATATAGTACATATGAAATAAATCATGCAAGTTCACTGACATGATTAAAAAAGCCTCAACACACAGGCCTCTAGCATTTGTTTGTATTCATGATTATAAGACGCATATATCTGCCTGCACAGCTTTGTCTTTGAAGGAAACCAAACTATCCCTTTTGAAAATACTAAGGATTATTGAGCTAAAGGTTAAAACATAGTGAGACATTCTTCCCCATTCTTCCCCTCTCTCTGCTTGTTTGGGCTGGACAGCAATTTACAAAGACAAAAAAACAGGTCTTCCTCATTTCCACTTTGCCTTTTCTAGCCCAAAGAGAGGCCCCTTTATAATGTTTGCTTATAAGCTCAGAGACAAGGAGGGCAGAGAATCTAGGAGTAGACTTTATTCTTCCCATAAATTTACCTTCCTACATTTTCCCACCTTTTAGAAGCCTGAAGATGCTCTCTACTTTGTCTTGTCTCTTTAGAATTTATGGCTGTTTGTTAAAATACTATTTAAGCAAGGGTCCTAAGCCACTGCCTTGACAAAGAAATACCCCTGAACTGAGGCTTCTCCCATATCAATAAACTTCGGCTGCAGTTTTTCCTGTTTATCTGACTTATGTTTTTGGTAGTATCTCAATTAAGAACCGTGTAAGGGAAAAAAATTATATTTCCTCCCCTTAATCTTGGAAATGAAACTTGGAAATTCCTAAATGTCTAAATTGTAGGCATTTATTCTTACTTTACCTAGTCTGTTTTAGATCTCTGTTCTTTAACTAAATAGTTCACTCCTCTTATGTTGTCTTTAGACTTAAGTGTCCTATTCTTTTCATACTCAGGCCACTTACCATGAGACATTTCCCACAGAATCCATAGCCACTTACTATTTCCAGCTAAATGTATGTCTATTCATAATAACAAAATGGCTCTATAACACATAAGACTGACATCAAATTTCTAATCCTTATTCTTTCCAAATGCAATCTCTTTGAAGTTAAAAACAGCTAAATTAAATTTCCTACCTAATACAACTTTCCCATGCTCTTCCTCCAGTATTTCTTCTAAATGGTTGGTTTCCTAACTTGAGTTGCAGTAATTTTCAAGAGAGACATGAAAACACAAAGCCTGTGATACAGAAATAATTAAGTGCTGTGCTTTCTTCTTCTCTAGCTCCTGAGAAACACCAGCTAACAATGAGAAGTGATTGGGAAATGTCAGTAAAGCTGATCATAAGGCCTGGCTCTCCCACTGTTGCTATTCTCTGACCTGCTCACCACATGGAATTAGATCAGAATATGCTCTAAACTACAGAGCAACAGTCAAATGAAAGGTATAAAGCTTTTGGCTAAAAGCTCTCGAAATCATTCCTCAAAACACAGAGTAAAGTATACAGCAATTTTTTCCCTACCTGTACCCACTTAAACCAAGTACATTATAAACAGTACTTTTAAAAATAGATATATTTTGAAACATACCTTTGACTGTATTGTTCTCAGATTAACCAGATGAATGTCACAAGGCAAAGATGACAGTAATGGAGAGAATTCATCCAGTAGTTCAAGGGAAGGTGAGAAGGGCGTCCTTGCCATTATAAAGACTGGATGATTCATGAAAGAAGAAGTTATGTGGCTAAGGAGAGAAGGATAACTGACTGGATTCTTTTCTTCTTCCTATTAAGAAAAAAACAAAAATGCTTAAGAGCTCTATATTTGCAGTTCTCATCATTTTAAATAAATTCTCTGAGAGGTTTTAAATATAAATATATATACATATTTTTATTATACCTTATAAATAACAGTCTTAGAAATTACACCACTGAGTTTAGTTGTAAGCAATACAAGAAAATGAAGGGTACCTACCTAATTCATATGTTTACAACATCTCTTCCACTGATTTAATACTAAAATACTGAAAATATTTCCTACAAATGTTTTAGGACAAGACATGACTTTTTATGGATATTTTCAACCTACCACAAAACTCTCAAGGTATAAAGACTGAGATATTAATATATCAACACATTATCAAAGTTATCTCATTTCTCCCTCAGTTTTCATCCATCATATTTTCATGCTTTTATTTATACACTTAACAGGGATATAAAAGTATGTACTTATTCAAAGTTATATTCCATAAATGAATGGAGCTATACTCCAAACGATAGGAGCTAAATGTTATGTAATAATAGAATTTTAAAAAATGAAATTTTCAAAAGAAATTCTATCTTAAACAAAAAGAACAAAGGTGGCATAGTCTGATCATGATTGTTTTCTTTATACCTCATAAATCACTGTCAATTGACTTCACTCTATTTTATTCCAAAACAGAAATTGTTATATATTATTACTGAATAGTATATATCCAGTATAATGAAAATGCTTTAGTCTTTGCTATGATATACACTTACAGGCAACATTTCTATATATTCAAACATTTAAAATAATCTGCCAACCTTGGAGATATACTCATACGTATGCTAGATGACATACAAAATTAGTGAAATCAAGGACGAGGTGGAACCTTAACCAGTAATGCCTAAGGAGTAAACCAGACAGAAGGAAGAACTGAGAGGGGAAAATAATTTATACATAAAGGTCTTTTGATCACCAGCTAGATTTGAAGCAAATTTAATTTTGTATCTTATTTTTTAAAATGGCTACTTCACTGATATCTTCTGATTTTTGCATCCTTTTTGTAATACAGGCTCAAACAAAAGGCATGGCTACTTATCTGTATGAAAAGGCAGGATTTATAGAGATATAGAGCTTAAAATTCAGAATGTCAGATTAGCATTGCACAGAAGGGTGCTAGCAAAAAGTGACTAGCATCGTGCCAGCAGCTAACATTAGATGTCATTACAATTCAGACCATGGAGAGAGAAAAAAAAATTTTGAAGGCAGCAGAGGGACACTGCAATATTAAGATACTGACAAAAAAAAAATTAGGTTTGAAAGAGTTGTAAAAAAAATGTATCCATTCCATATTCTTTTTTAAAAGAAAGATTAAAAAAAGCATATAAAATAATATTCTTCAACAATACTGAAATTTAATGCAGCTTGTAGAATAACATGAATAAAGAGGGAACATTTTCAATAAGATACTTTAAATGTACTCCAAGATCAAAGGACTTCATAATCTAGGTCAGGATTGCTGACAAAATCACTTTTGAGTAATAAAAGATTCCAACAGAAAAGAAAACACCTGCCTTATCAGATTCGGTAGGTATAAAGTCCATTCTAACATTCAGAAAAAGCTCTGGCTTTGTCTTACACGCTTGTTGAAATTCCTGGACACTCCAGTGAATACACTTCTTGACTGATCTTCTATACCTTAGAAGCAGTAATGTACAAATATACCAATCCTCTAAATCAGATCAATCCTTATAACCTTTGGTACACCCCTCAAATTAACAATACAACAGAATGACCTGGGGAACCTTTAAAAAAACATAGATTCTTGCATCCTAGCCCAAATCTATGACTCAAAATCTCCAGAGGTAGAGCCCTGGGAAGGTGAAGCTTAAAAGCCTCCCAGGGAGAATCTCATGGCACACTGCTCCATGAAACTGTACCAGGAACTAACATCCCAGACATCCTCCCAACCTTCTAGAGGATACAGAACTCCTTTTAGAATCAAAAGATAAGTCTCATCTTTTAACTACTTTTGGATTTAAAAAAACAAGATTCAGACTTGAAGCTGCCCCGAGATGAAGGCTTGTAAAATGGAAACGATGTCACAAATGTAAGTACTTAAAGAATTAAGTACTTTGCCGGGCTCAGTGGCTCAGCCTGTAATCCCGTGCTTTGGGAAGCTGAGGTGAGTGAATTGCCTGAGTCTGTGGGTTCAAGACCTGCCTGGGCAACTTGGCAAGACCTCATCTCCACAATAAATCAAAAAAATTAGGTGGGCATGGTAGCGCACACCTGTAGTTCCAGCTACTTGGAAGGCTGAGGTGGAAGGATCACCGGAGACCAGGAGGTCAAGGTTGCGGTGACCAGGAGCAGTCACTCTACTCCAGACTAGACGACTGAGTGAGACTCCAACTCAAAAAAAAAAAAAAAAGAATTAAGTACTTAAGAACTGTGTAGTTTATTGTCCTTAGCAAGATAAGAAAGAGAAGTTTATAGAAGAGTTGTGGTTTTAGTGCCTTAAGTGCACCATGGACAAATACTGCTGGAGCCTGGCCAGGTGGGACCAAGTTTCACTCAGTGTTCCACCATTCACATATTTTCTTATATTTATAGCAACAAAGGGTTCACTAAGGTATTTAACTGTTGAACTATCAATGTTTTGATTAACCTCCTAAAAAGGTAATCTTTTAACTGTCTTATGATAAGCCCTAAGTTTATAAAGCATGTTTATTACTACAGAGAATTTTACGGTGTTTGTTTAGGCTATAAATGAATTCCCCAGTCTTGTACTAATACACAACTATAAATATTATTTTGTTTCTTGTTTGTTGGAAAGCTTCAGACTATATAAGTCTAGCTTTCTCTCTGCAGCCTGTCTGATATTAAAGAGAATTGGTAGCACTTTCAGATCCCAACCATAGAGAGCTGAGATTTTCCTCACTGGGTTCCAGCCCTTGTTCCACGAGTTGGTGCTTCTTGTCAGGCTCCTTAGTGCCCTTTAAAAAGCTCACTTGAGTTATCTCATCTTTAAACATCAGAGGCTTCCACTTGATCTACATCAAAAACTTGATTAATTATGTAAGATAGTGAAAGGTCATTTTTAAAGTCACCTTTGTTTACTCAGTTTGACCTGACACACGGTGGGAACTTAATAAATGCTTGTTGAAGTAAATCTATTCATTTAACAGGCAAATTCATATCAGTACATGAGAGAAGAATACTATTGAGAGGATGGATAGGGTAAAATGACAAAGAGGGAAATGAAGAAAAATATACTGAATCATAATATTTAGAGATAAACATTATCTAGCCCAAGGATGAAGACTGGTTGTTTGGAGGCCACATTTGTGTACAGACATATTGGGTAGGGCTGCATAGTATTAAAAAGTTGTTTGTTTTTCAGTCAACTCTTAAAATTATTTTCATACTAAAAAAGCAACCCAAAACCCCCAAAACAGATTTTTTTTCCCCAAGCAAATGGAAATTCGAGCAGGCATTAGTCCCTATGTGAAAAAAATCATCTGGAGCTGGTTTGTGGCTCGTAGTGGGATATGTGACAAGTTCCATAGACCCTCTCGTCATTTAACTTAAGCATCTGCTCTTAAACCTGGTCAATCTCCCTCATGCCATTACTTTCCTAAACCCTGGTAGCATTTAAGTTTCTAATCTACTCTCTCCCAACTTCCTCTCCTTATATGTACATAACTGATATCCAGAGGTAAAACACAATTGTAACACCTGAACACTTCCAGGATTTCTAATTCCTAGCTCAATCCTCCTTTACTATACCAACCATCAGAAGAAAAGGGGTAGGAAGAAATGGCCAAAGAAACAAATCCTAAAACAGTCAATGCCTAATTAGTAGAATACCACACACTAGGTAATTTAAAAAGAAATTTATTCAGTTCATGATTCTGGAGGCTACATAGCCCAAGAGCACGGCACTGGCATCTGATTAAGAGCCTTCCTGTTTGTTTTATACCATTGGCAGAAAGGCAAGATAGCACATGCTAGAGAAAGCCTGCTTTTATAGCAAAGCAATCCCACAATAACTAATTTACTCCTGTGATAACAGCATTAATCCATTCATGAGGGCTCTACCAAAGGCTCCACCTCTTAATGCTGCCACAGTGCAACCAAGTTTCTAGTACATGAACTTTTGGGGGACACATTCAAACCACAGCAATGCCAAACAGACAATTCTTATTTTCTGTCTCCACTGACCCTTGAGGATAATTAGCACGAATGGTCAACCTTATGCAGCCCCAGTCCTCCATTGGGCATTATATATTTTGCAGTGATTATCACTGAAGTCCTTTTCCTGACTCTCTGTCAAGGGTTCTGAGGACAGGACTCACTTCCATTTAATCAGCCCAGGATTATTTCCATGAGGCTATGGCAGGCCCTTCCTATCCAAGAAGCATCTCCCCACTTCACTTTTCACCATCATTATTTTAGACATTAGAGTTTGAGTTGGAATTAAAAACACTTTCTAGAAAATTTAGGTTATCGATGTTAAATTTCTTAATCAAATGTCTTTTTAATCAATTTCACTATAAATTAAATGCATTTTCTCTTCTCTAGTTCATTTTTTATTTAAAAGAAGGTATTGATTGAAGCTCCAGAATCAATAGTTAAGAAAAAGAAAAAGTTAACCAACATAGGATTGTAAAAACATTAGATCAAGTTTAAATCAATTACTATCCAAGAAATTTTGAGTGGGAATAAACAAATTATTTCACTTCTAAGTCAAAGCTTTAGAGATCTGACATGAAAGATCTGAACATTTTTACTGCCATAGTTAAAAGAAGTTCTGTAGATTAGTATCAATATAGAAAGACTATCATATAAGCCAGAAACATTTTCAGGAGGAGCAAAAGACAGTAGTTCCCAACATTCAGACAAAAATTTTCTTACGCAGTTTTCATCCTTAAAACTAAGCAATCTTGTCAGTAATTGATTTACGCCACAAGTTTCAAAGAACTGGTATAAATCTTGACATCTAAAATGGATGCGAATTCTTTTTTCTAAAACATTCTAAATACTAAAAAAATTCTTTGGTTTAATTAGCTGTTGCCATTTTATTCAATCAACTGGTATTTTATTTATAGAATGCCTACTGCAGGCAAGGAGGCCCTGTGGGACACATGAAAAAGGAGACAAGTCCCTGGAATCTAGTAGGGGGGATACAACATGCATGTGAAGCAAGGCAATAAGCAGAAATTGCAATAAATAAGCACATTCATGCTGTGACAGCTCAATCATCTATGCATTTGTATGTTCATTCATATGACATATATTAGGTGCTTCCTCTGCTAGGAACAATCCTAACAGAGAGAGCCATAATCCCCACTCTCACGAATTTTATTGTTCAAAGGAGGAGAAAAGACAATAAGCAAATGATCATATATGCATAAAGGTGATATGCTCAGTTCAGAAGGAGCATAGGAGAAGGATATTTGAATTGGTTCAGAAGAAGCAGATGAAGTAAGCCCTGATCTGAACTATTACTAAGAGTTTTGGGGCAGAGAAGATGACAGGTCATGTGCAAAGGTGCCACTGAGGACAGAGCATGGAAAATATTGGGGACCTAAAGAAAACAAGTAGGCCCAGAGCTGATGCAATAAGAAGCATCTAGGTACTAGGGGACAGGCAGGGTCTGTATCATGATGGGCTCTGCAGACCATGATGAGAATTTCCATTTTAATGCTGACAGCAATAAGAAGACCCCTGAGGTGTTCAGTAAGTTCAATAAGATTAGAATTAACTTTGAAAACAATAAAAAAATCAAAAGACACTCTGTTGTTAACTGGGTTAACAACAGTTATGGCAGAAAGAGGTAAACAGAGTAGATATAGGCCAGACTCGTGAAATACACAATGTCAGTCAAGATTAAGACATGTATAGATATGCAATATTTAGACAATGAGATAGACAAGTACTGGCAATTACTCTGTGAGAAAAGGGCTGGTGGGAGAAGTGTCTATCAGGGAGGTCACCTAAGTGTCTGACTCAGCAATGGATGGACAGTGGTGCTTATCAATGAGAGGGGGGACATTGGAAAGGAGCCAGGTTTGTGGGGGAGGGGAGACCATGAGTGTTTTAGCTATGTCCAACTTGAGGCGCCCTTATCAACACAGAAGGAAATATAAGAAAGCAACAGACAGATGAGTCTGGAGGTCAGAGGCAATACTCCTCTGGGAATATGTATTAGTGGGTTCCATCTGTGTGAAGGTGGTAGCCCTCAAAACCTCAGAGGAGGAGAGATTGCCAGAGGATAACAGATAAAATTTTTTAAAAAGGAGAAGGTCGGGGGGCCAAGCCTCAGAACTCCAATATTTAGTGGCTGAGTTAAGAACTATCACAGACAGAGAAGGAGCTACCAGAGAGGTAGGAGGAAAACCTAGTCAGGATGGCACTGAGGAAACCCTTGCAAGGCAGTATTTGAAGGAGTGACAATGGTCGCTGCCAAATTCTGCTGTAAGGGAAAAAAGATGACAATAGTAAATATTCACTGGATATAGTGACATTGGCAAGAGCTCTTTTGGTATATGAGGGAGGCTAAAGCCAGAATGAAATGAGCGTGAGAAGGAGGTGGTAAAATGAAGAACTCATACATAAACTCTGGCTCAGCTGGGTGGGAGAGAGGACAGCAGTACAAGACACAGGGGAATGAGGATGAGGTAGGGGTTGTTGTCTGTTTTCTTTTTATTGTCTTTTTTCCCCCTAAACCTGTGTTATTTTCAATAGAGATAGAGGTTTCACTATGTTGCCTAGGCTGGTCTTGAACTCCTGGGCTCAAGCAATCCTCCAGTTTTGGCCTCCAAAAGTGCTGGCATCACACGCAGCCCTGTTTTTATTTTCAACAGAAAAAAACAAGAGTGTTCAAAAGGCAACAGAAAAAACAAGAAAAACAAAAAAAACAAGAGTGTTCAAAAGGCAACAGAAAGGGTCTCCTAGGTTAAGTGCTAGCTATAAGGGGAAGGGGAGAGAGAAAGAAAGGATGAATAGTAAAAGAATCCTGAGGAGGGTAAAGGCAGAACTTTCCAAGGAAAGTGACAGGAATGGCCTGAAGTGAAGGAAGTTCAATGTCTTCAATGTAACAGGAGGAAGGAAGAAAAGGAGTTTGGTAACTAGAACAGAGAACCCTGTCTAATATTTACTGTCTGTAAAGAGCAGAAAAGACTTGTAATGATTAACCATTAATGCAGAAAAAGGAACAATGGAATAAAAAGAAAAAGGACCACATCCAGGGGCATCCAAAATGGGTGGTCAGTAATTTATGGAGAACTCAGACTTCACCGACACCTGAATAAGCATATCATCAGGTCGTTTGGGTCTAGCTGGACTTTTGCCAGACTGTTTAAACACAGATTACTAGAGTTTTGTTTTGAGAAATGAAAATACAACAGTAGAAATAGACAAGTAAATTCACTCTCAACTGATAAGCCTAAGACCAGAATAAGTATACTAAGATTGCAAATAAATTCTACTATCAAATTTAATCTTCCAAATATGTGACTAAGCTCTATTCTTTAACTCTTCTTTCACTCAATTTTTAAATTCTTCTTTCAAAATAATTTCAGGAAATTTCACCCAAACTGATTCTTTGATTTTTTTTTTTGTCTACCTAATAAGAAAAAATAAAATTACCTAAATGCAAAACTTACATACTTTTTATAACTGAAATTCTTTCTGTGAATGTAGGCTAAATCTTTTATAAAGAAATCTCAACATTGAAATTATTTTTATAAATTTAAAAAGTAGAAAATCATAATTCAAATGTTGGGTGACAAAGAACATCCAAGATGGGATCATGCTAGTTATTTTTTCCTACCATATTAATGGTACTTCTTTTCTCTAGTAGTATTCGAAATAGATTAGCTGTAACTTTATTATCATGGACACCTTGCCCAAGGCCACGGTTATCATCTTGCATGAGTCTTCGATCCATGATAACTTCAATCTGACCTAACAAACAAACAAACAGGCAAAACTGAGCAGGGTTATTTAATACAGATATTCATATTCATTGAAGGTCACTTAAATAGAAGGTATGATGTCTTGATTTAAACTTCCCCTTTAATCAAAGAGTTGGATCTATATAACACACTATATCACAAACTGTCTTTTGATAAAAGCTCAAAGCAACTAGTACAAATTCACAAAACAGGATAACAGCTCTTTTCTTTATTAATGTTTAGTAATATCTGATTAGATATTTTAAAATGGGACAGAACAGATCAAAATTTAAATGAAATTTTTTTTCAAAAAATTAACCTAAATAGTAAATTAAGTTCTCCAAAACTTTTAGTGGCAGCGTTTAGAATTTTAAAATGCTCACAATGTTTATTAGGAAATACATATCACACATGGAGTAACAAGAGATATACAGATGAACAGGCTCTAAAAAAGTCTTGCAAATAAAATTTAGTTACTTGATCTGTGGCAATTCTCTGAAGATGCCCTAGAATATGGAGATACTCACAGTATACTCCCTTTTCTGTCAGTGTTAGTGGGCACAACCACTGTTCTGTCTTCTCTGCCTTAAAGGCAATTATAATTGGTTCCTTCATTTGCTATCCAATAATTCAATAGTTTAAGCTATAAGCTAATAATTAGCTTATAAAATTAAAAAGTGAAAAAACAAAAACAGAGCCATATGTATACATTTAAGATTATACTCAAGTAAAATTTAGAAAGCTAAAATTGTATGTACTTTAAAAATACAGACTGGATGGCTGAGGCAGGAGGATTGCTTGAGCCTAGGAGTTTAAGACTGGCCTAGGCAGCATAGTGAGACCTCATTTCTACATAAATAAAAATTTTTAAAAAATTAGCTGGGTGTAGTGGTGGATGCTTGTAGTCCCAGCTACCTAGGAGGCTGAGGCAGAAGGATTGCTTGAGCCCAGGAGGTCAAGGCTTGCATGAGCCGTGATCGTGCCTCTAGCCTGGGTGATAGCACAAGATTCCCAACTCAAAAAAAAAAAAAGGCAACACAAAACAGAAAAACATCAAAAACCACAACATACATATTCATTCATATCCATTACTGTACTAAATGATTATTTGGCACAGAAGGGAAACAGCTAACAAAAAAGACTTTAACATCTATTATTCTTATACAGTCATGCCAGCTGTTTAGTTTCTTTCTTCTTGGTTTAGTCATCCAGTACCTACAATTACCAGTGATGAGTAGAATTGGCATTGTCACTACCTTCACAATGTAGCAGACAACTGTCCAGGACTCGGTCCCCAGGCCCAGGGGCCAACACCATGCAGCCAGTCACTTGGCACCCAAATTAGTACATCAACCTCTTGGCAATTTCTAACTCTTCTGCCTCCAAAAGTTAGCTCATGTAACATGTGACACTTAGCAATTTCCTGGATAGTACTCAATTTGCTTTTATTCTAATACTAGGGTCTTTGGATATCTACAGCAGAAGCAGAGGAACTTTATTTTTCAGTTTGTCTTTAATGGGAAGTGAGGTAATATTGCTTGGTCCATCACTGCTTAAGTCCTAATGTCTAGTCTTTTATTTAGGTAAAAATTTTTGAGAGTTTAAGGCAAGGCTTAAAAATGGGTGGTTCAAGAGACATGTATGGCACAAAGATGTTTTACATTTTTCCTACACAGTGGTTTTTGTTTTGTTTTTTAAATTATGCCAACATTTAATGATTGGATAACTTCACATAAAATTCCAGACTTCTGGACTCTTCTTCAAAAATTGAAAAATTTAGCAACACTGGGCCTCCAACCCCGTGGTAACAATTAAAGGGCACTAAGTAGCAGCTGCCCCACTTTATGTGGGGAACATGCTCTCAAGTTGGCTCAAGGCCTTGCCTCTCTCTATTGGAACCCTGATGTGGAGTCACTATTTTCATAACTGAATGCCTGTCTTTATAGCATGAATTCACATGAGTTTATCTAATGAAAGTTACAAAGAAAATGAGAAGTAACAATTTGTGTGTCTGTGTGTGGAAGAACAGAATGTATGTATATGTCTAATATAAAAAGTGGGTTTGTGTCAAAGGACACACCAGGCATCTGTACTCATTTATTGTCTGCTCAGCTCCTTCAGACATTTACTTTTAGCAACTGTTAGTATGTAAGAAAGAAGAGCAGTGATAACATAAATGATAACCAATTTAAAATATGTATTATAAGGGATCAAAGTCTCTCAATAGCAAGTTTTACAGAAACTAAACAGTATCTTCTATTTTCTCTCACTTTCTCTGCATCACTTTCTCTCTTTTGGAATCATTAAAAGCCCTACCTTTTTATCCTCATAACTCTTATCATTTCTACTCCCTTTCTTCTTTCAGGTGGTAGTAGGAAGGAAAGACCATGATTCAGAGAAGGACTTAAGCTTGAGTTATGACTTCCCACCTTTGCAAACTCAGGGAACCTATCTAAATTTTTGAAGTCTGAGTGTCCACAGCCATCAGATAACAATGATGATGGTGACCCCGGCAAACAACAAGCTATAAGGAGAAGCAAATTATCTTTAAAAAGCAATCATGAAATGGAGTTTTAGGTCTCCTGTTCTTCATCTGAAGACTGAGGTGATTCATCATTTTATGCTGTTCTCATAAAACACAAACTTAATTATTTGGTTGCTGAGATACAAAAATCGGGAAAGAACACCGAGGGGTTTTAACTGCAGATTATAATACATTTGACCAACATAAAAATTATATACTTGGAACTGAATCCTTTCAGAGCCAAAAAAAAAAAAAACCCCAAACAACACATACCACTGTTCAAACTTGATACCCCTAAAGACTGAGCAGAGAGCAGTGTCAAACGATGCTCAGCATCCTGGACATATGCCATTGTGGTCATCGGATACACATTTGCTTGAAGAGGCAATTTGCTCATTGTCATTCTAGGTTGAATCTATAAAACCAAACAGTTCTCTTTACAAAAAGTGCTATTTACATATGTACTTTAAAAAACTTGTATTGAACATAGATGACTTTTTTCCTAAAGAGAAAAAGATACAGCTTCCTCTTGGGGAACAAATAATCTAAAAATTAAAACACCATTTAAAACAATATGAAGAAAAACCATAAGATCTTAGAAAACAATTTTTAGGTGGAAAAGGTAGAACCTGTCCAGATTTTAAAAACAGGCATTCCCATTTAAATTCATCAGAATAAAAATGCTTAACAAAAGTTTTCAAGCTCTCCAATATTTGCATAAAACAAATTATAAAGGTATTAAGTATTCATTTCTCATCTAAATCTAACATACTGCTTTTGTAATGAATGCTAAGCATAATAGCTCTCTATCCTCTTTCAAGAAATATCTCTTATTATTCTTGAATAGGTTTTAATAAATACCACAGATCTCACCATCAAATCCAAGATAATACATTATAATCAAGTACATATTTATATTTAAAAACCATTCAATGCTACTCTTCTTGAATAGTTTCAATGTAGATAGCTCTAAATTCCAATTTTTCATAATCTAGTACCTGACTGCATGAAACATAACTATTTTTTGAAAGAGATTGTCAGTCACCCCAAAGCCAGTCTGGGTCTCACAGTGACTGACTCTAAGCTCAGGACTCTGTTATCAGCGAATCTTAATCACACCACATAAAAAAGCCATTTCATTTAAACATACACTTAATATGAGTTTAACATGAAACTCAAGAAAAGGAGAGGTACCAAGTTAACATAATAGTTAACTTGTACTGAATTAATATTTCACAAATCTTATCTTTAATCTTCCCAACAAACCTGCATTATGTCCCTCAACTTACTGATTGTACAGGGTTGAAAATTCCTATCTACTTATAACCTATTAATGTGATCTTACTTTGAAATAGAGTCTTGGCAGAAATAGATGAGGAACTACTGATTAGAGTGGGCCCTAACCCAGTGATCGGTGCCTTTATAAGAAGAGGGAAATTTGGATATACAGAGACACATACAGAGACACAAAGAGAAGACGTAGAGATTGGAGTGATGCATCTACAAATCAAGGAATGCCAAGGACTATCGGCAACCACTAGAAGCTGGGAAAAGGCAAGAAGGAGATTTCCCTACAGTCTCTGGAGGGACGATGGCCCTGCTGGCACCTTGAGTTTAAATGTCTGGCCTGCAAAACTGTGAAAGAATAAATTTTTGTTGTTTTAAGCCATTCAGTTTGTGCAACTGGTATGGCAGTCCTAGGAAATTAATAAATTGATGAAGAAACAACTGTAAGATGTTAAAAAAAGAAAGAAAAGAAAAGTTAACTTTAAGGAATTATCTATTTCTCTTTACTAGTCATGATCTTCTCACCCAATTAATTTTTATACATAAACTTATTTCAAAAAGCTTAAAACTGCCACAGCTGTTATATTGCTACCCCCACGCTCCACATTTGGGGCTAGATTTCTAGTTTTGTCCAAGTACTACTATTTCCAAGCTTAAAAAATGGCTGGGGGGTGGGGCACACAACAATAAGGGTGCATGATCCCAATCCAGTCAAAGCAAGGTACAATGGGAGGCCCAAACTTCACCTATATGTAAACTACTTATGTATCCAATCCTGATGTGTACCCTACATCTTTAAAGTAAAAAAAGAAAATAAAAGCAGAAATATTTCGATCACAGACTTTAAAATATTATTTTCCTATTTTATTCTAATGTTCAATCCTCAGAAAGAAAATTTACATTTTTAGTTATTCAGTTTTACTAAGTTCTCTCATTCATGTATACACCCACACATACAAATAATTTCTTCTGTAAGATTTTAAGAAAACACTTTCTTTTGTATACAAGAAAAATGAATCATCATAAAGTTGAGATTTCATTTGAAAACCAAACGGCTACAGTAAAATTAATATGCTAATTCAGAATATATGCTGCAATTTTTATGCTTTGGAAAAGGTTTAAATTTATCTTCTGCAGGAAGTCATAGAAGAAAACATTATCACAATCTTTTCCACTCACCCCCAGTTGAAAATTAGACAAGTAATTATTGTGAAACTACACCTACTCATAGCCAGAAGTTTCTAAAATGCTAATGTTTCAAAAACATGCTCATGTTTTTAAACAGTATTATTTCAAGGATATGGAGTCAAACACATATACTCAGAATACAGAGATTCAGGTAGCAATCAAAAGAGCTCTATGAAATTGGGGAACTAGCCGGGATCGGTGGCTCAGCCTGTAATCCCGCACCTTTGGGAGGCTGAGGTGAGGGGATTGCCTGAGCCCGCGGGTTTGAGACCCGCCTGGGCAGCAAGACCTCATCTCTACAATAATTCAAAAAATCAGCCAGGCGTGGTAGCGCGCGCCTGTAATTCCGGCTACTTGGAAGGCTGAGGCGGAAGAATCGCAGAGCCCAGCAGGTCAAGGCTGCAGTGGCTGGGAGCGGCCACTGCACTCCAGTCTGGGTGACACAGTGAGACTCCAACTCAAAGAAAAAAAGAAATTGGGGAACTGACAATCTGGAAAACAAATCTATGAATAACATTTTTTATTATTTAAAACTACTTCACAAAAATTTTCATCAAACACACACTTGCCCACATTTCTAAATGAATATGTATATGTATACCTATGTGTGTACCTAAATGTACATGTGTGCATGCACACACACACACACACGCAGGTCAATAAAGAGGGGGGAATAGTTTTCCTGGAATTTAAAAGAGCTCATTATCATGTAAAAATATATAAGGAATAAACTATGTGTAGACCAATTCCTTACGAGGAAAATAAAAAATATAAACCTCAGTCCCTCATTATGCTTCTTTTCTGGTAGATAAGTTCATATATATTTTAGCTTGAAGGTACTAAATATGCAAAATGGTCACCAGAGCTCCCTTTGGACAAATAAATCCTTACAAATAGATGTTCCAAAAAATAGTCTCTCAAATATTTGTTCTAACTTTGGGTATCTGATTAAATATAGAACCTACAATTGTCTGTTAAAATTCAGTTTTATTTTAGAAATAATTTGCAACTTTAGGTATTTTTTTCCCCAAAGGATCCAAAATAAAATGGCCCATTATCAGATATAGAAATTACAAACTAATATAACCATTACTTAGACATTTTCAAGTAAAATTACCTGGTATCCATTTAGGTCAGTATAAAATCTATTTTGGCTTTTTATGTCAGAAGAAATTCTCATCGCAATCTCACGATTATATACTTTTCGTATGTCCACAATATTGGAAACTTCCACAGACTGTCCTTCTATCCCTAAATTGAAAAGAATATACAGATTAATAGAAAGAAATTAATTGCCCCAACTTTCTTACTTCTTCCAAAGTTACATACTCTTCTGTTTTCTACTTCCTATCTTACCATCTCTCATATACTAAATTACATCACAACTTTTCCTTTCTAAAAATATCAGATGGTAGACAGCATTTATTCAGAAGCACCTACAATTCAACAAAAGAATGAAGAAGTTGAGATAAGATAAATACATATGATATATAACATGTAGATGATTCTCCAATGAGTTCTAAAGGGGAAAGAGAACATGAAATGAGAAAAAGTCAAACCCACCATAGGCCAGTCCACCTCTCATCTGCAGCCCTATCCCCCACAGAGTCATTCTGGCCCATTTCTTTCACTTTTTCTTCATACATCAGAAACAAGGAGTCAGTAAACTTTACATTCTGTTGGTTCAAGAGGCTAGGTATTATTGCTCACAATCTACCTGGGGTGCCAAAAAAAAAACCAACCATATTTTAAGAGATGTTATCTTTTTTTTTTGGATTTAGAGTCTCACTCTGTTGCCCAGTCTGGAGTGAAGTGGCACGCTCATGGCCACCACAGCCTTGACCTGCTGGGCTCAGGTGATTCTTCAGCTTCAGCCTTCCAAGTAGCTGGAACCACAGGCATGAGCCACCATGCCTGACTGATTTTTTGATTTATTGTAGAGACGAGGTCTTGCCATGTTGCTCAGGTTGGTACTTTTCTAAGTTGAACTGAATTATGGTAACAATGTATATAGTATGATGTTTGTTCAAAAGATGACAGCAGTAAAATGAATGTTAGCGTCATGAGACAGGACAGTCAAAGAAAATGGCAGAGGTATGGTTATTGTTTGAGGAACCCAAACCCATTTTGAAGTGGTATTTGAAATTTGAGAATGTCGTAGAAGTACAATGACAATGGAGGTGTGAGTATGCAACAGAACCTCCAATATGTTTAACAACTGCATGTATTTGTGATAAGTTTGAGATGCATGGTCCTGTGTGTGATGTGCACAAGGGAAGATCTGGGAAGCCTCTCACAGTAACAAGTCCTGCAATATTTGCCATATTCAGAAGTATCTGGATATTGATAGTAACCACTTGAGCACCTCTTGTGATTGCAGAAGTCAAACATGACTTGTATTCATCTTTTGTTATCAATATATATTGACTATTACAATTTTAATACAGTTTTTTCCTTTCTTAAAATGTATACACTTTTTTTGGCACCCTCTGTATTTCTAGAAAAAGAGACAGGCGATCCAATGAGATGATTTACAGCTGCAACTGATATCAACATATGAGCATTTGTGGACTATATTCTGGAGAGCTCTCCAGAAGTTAAATCAATTTTAGTGAGTTTGGACTCTCTTAGGATCCCTTGAAGTGATCCATTTTTCCCCTTTGCTATATAAAGCAGAGGACAGCTTGAAAACGTCCCTGATATATCACCATTTTTTTCATATAAGCTTAAAGCACTTATTGGTTTCTGCTATTCTACCCTAACTGTATTTTCAGGTCCTCAGTGAGGTCTTGGGTCAATTTCAGAGATGGAAAGAGGAGTTGGGAAGAAATCCAACACTCAGTAAAGACTGAATATATATGTGAGATATTACAGGATCTTCTAAGAAAAAAAATCACTTAGAAGAGTGATCATAAGAAGAAAGACTGGTTCTGTTCTACTTCATAACTCCGAAGATTTCTGAGGTTCCAAGAACTCTGGAAACTTACTCATAGTTTTACTTTCATTATCTATTTCTCCCTACTCCTTATGTCAATCTTTCACTCTGTGCTGATAATTAGCATACTCTTTAAAATACAAAGGGCTATGTAAAGAAAAGTGAGGGTGAAAAGGGGAGTAAGGAAGACTTTTTTTCCTGGTAGCCAAAAAAATCCCCAGAGCTTAGAAGGTGAGGACGAACAGTTAAAGAAAGGAAGTTTAAACCTGTGGTGTTTGTAGAAAAGAATGCAAATGCTGTTACTGTAGGCACCATAGGCTTATGTGAAAGGCACAAAGGAGACTGTAAAATATAAATAACAATATAGTGATGAATAATACTAAACGGGTTAAAGCCTCTAGTAACAGAATTTCCAGAATGCTCACAGAACTTCTTTCTGGTATATACCGCTCTTTCAACTCAACAAACTCAACTGGAGTTGTTTTTGGTTTTCATAAAAAACTATTAGGAGTACAATCTCCTTTTTTTTTTTTTAGAGAGAGAGACAGGGTCTGTCTCTGTTGTGGGGGCTGAAGTGCAGTGGTGCAATCAAAGCTCACTGCAGCCTCTCAAACTCATGGGTTTAAGTGATCGCTTGCCTTAGCCTCCTGAATAGCTGGTATAGGTATGCACCACCATGCCTAGCTGATGTCTTTTTTTAAAATAGCCATGGTCTGAACCATTAACCTTTGCCAGTTACATAAACACATACATTTCCTTATGAGAGTTACTAGAAGGATGTGCAAAGACAGATGACCCAAACATCTCTACCACTCCTGGGAAGTTTAAGAAAAAAAAAAATCAAACAAATAGTAGTATCTTCTTTAACTAGAAAATATATTATTCGAAAAGCAAACTTTCATTTAATATGCTTACATGAATCAGATTTTTTGTAAAGCCAAATGAAACATATGTGGAATTCTAATAGTAAACAAGCATCAACAAACCAACCAAGTCACAAAATGTAAAACCCAGGATGACAGTGCTCATGTAGCACTAGAAAGCATAGCAGATGATTGAAGTAACCTCTGATTTGTAGAGTTTTTAATATTGTTTTGTGTTTTCTTCTCTCTAGATTAGACATTCTCTCAAGGATCAACCGAATACATAAAATGAAATAACGTCTTAATAAAAGAGGACATCATTATTTCAATTCATGTCTCCAAAAAACATTTACAAAGAACATGCTTCAAGGAAAACATACTTTTGTGTTACCTTTAGCAATAATAAGTTATTTCTGCTGAGAAAACCATCTTTCTTGAGCTCAGTATTAGAGTCAGATCCTGTCACTGCAACACATACTTAAAGTTTTTTAAAGGGAGTCTCTATGTCCATTCACAATTCAGCCAGACATATATTTATTATTTTTATTTACTTATTCATTTTCGAATCATGGAGTACATGTATTTGTTACATAAGTATACTGCATGAAGGTGTGGCGTAGGCTGTAAGACATTAATTTAAATTCTGTGCCAGGATAGACTTTTAAAATAAGATCAAACTTAATATGCTTATTATGAAAAAAACCAAATAAAATCAGGTGATATCCTGAATTCTCAATGAGAATTTATTATTTTTTAAAGAACAGCATATGTGTGTGTGTGAGAGAGAGAGAGAGAGAGAGAGAGAGAGGATTGGCAACTGTTCTGTAGCAAGAATTCCCTAAGTTGTGCCCTTCTCAAAGAAGTTCATGGAATAAAAGGGAGAACTTCCTGGGAAGCAAGGATATAAACCAGTGATACTTTACAGTCTGCTGGATTTGTGCAGTATGTGCAGCAAAAGTGTTACTTTTTACCGAAGTGGGTCTACCTGGGCATGGATGGCCAAGGTTTCTAAGTCCCTCTGGTTTTTCTTCAATACTTTACAAGATTAATCACTGGGGAGAGAGAGGGTTGATGCTATTCACAGGTTTCAACAAAGGGAAATAAGAGTTCTCTTGCTGCTAACACTTGTCTCCGTGGAGAAGGAAGAATGGAGATTGTTTATCCTTATTAATAAGCAAGGCAAGTTAGAACTGAGCTAGGCCGCAGGTGAAAAGTGGTAATAAAAAGGCAAAGAGAGTCATTTAGAAGGTTGAATATGCTGTAGATTCCAGCCTCACCCGTGGAGCTGGGGGAGTGTTTTTTTTTTCTTACTAGTGCTTGCCAGCATCTCAGACACAGACTATCTTCCACACCATCTTTGCATTCCAGTTCTTCAAAACATTTTAGGCATATGGTAAGTGCTGAATCACAGTTAAGATGGTAAAGGCTGTCCATCATGTAGAGTTTAGCTGACATGGGAGGAAAGCAAACTGGGAGACAAATAAAGATGAGGGAAAGTTGAGAGAATAAGGACTTTCATTTCAGGGAAACACATGCATGTTTGAATGCAAGTTCCTCAGGGTAGAAACCATGTATTATTTATCTTTCTGTTCCCAGCATGTAGAATGGGTACTATCAATAACTGCTGAGTGAAGGGTGGCAACTACATGGCAACAACAGCAACCAATCGTTATCGATATAGCTAATAGTTACGGTAGTACCATATGCTTAGAACACACTTTACATATAACAACTCGGTTCATCCTGACCCTGAACTGAAGATGAACTAACTTGCCCAAGGTCACAAGATGGACACAACCAAGACTAAATGTCTCAACCATCATGCCTCACTGGCAGACCAACTACTGGAAAAAGTGAAGTTACTCTGGGACCAAGGATTGCATGAAGCCTTGTAGTAACCCTGAGTAGAGAGGAGACCTCCAGATTTTTTTTTTTAAGGGAGAGGACACTGAACTGGGATCTGGTATGCTCCTTTTTAATTTAATTGATTGAAATAAGGAACAAGACTTACCAGACCCCCCCCCCAAACTCTCTTTAAAACAACCCAGACCATCCTTTTAAAATGGTACCCTCACTTTAGAAGCCAAGAAAGTAATGCATATTAAAGACACATACACTAGTGCATAGCAATTCTTCCTTACTGTACCAAGCTGAGTTGTGAAAATTTGTGAGCACAGGAAGCACATGCCAGCATGTGTACTGCTTACTGGTGCCAGGAACATAAAAAAAGGGGGGGGGGACCATATCAGATGACCATCAAGAGGGAAATCAATAAATAAAATCATATACACCCATGCTATGAAATGATGTATAGCAAATGAAAAGAATGAGGTAGCTGTCTGTCATGTCCAGAGAAGAAGATGAAAAAAGTTAAATGTAACATTGGTGGATATAACAGCCTTTGTGCTGAAAACAGACACAAACACAAAAACTCTGCATTTCTACAGGTATAAAAATATGTGAGCATGTGCATGCATGTACCTGTTAACTCTCCTGAGGAGTGGATAGGGACAGATAGATTCCAGAGGACTTTATTTTATATCTGCAATGTGTGGAATTTTTGTCAAAGAATATACATAGATATTATTTGTACCTGTATTTATAAAAATAAGTTTAAGCATTTTTATAATATTTTCAAAGATAGCAAGAGGAAATAAAACCAAGTAGGTCACCATCAAGAGGCTGGGCCATGTCATGGCTTCAAGAGTATATAGCGGCCTCAGGCTTATGGGGTCTTCGAGTCACTCTCAAAATGCTGCTGGCCTTCTCAGAGCCTTCTCCCCATGGGTGGATCAGGAGAGAGAGGGGGCAGAAAAGAAAGAGTGGCCATCCTTTTGACTCTTTTGCTTAGCACCAGTCTAAGGAAATCAAGAAGGGTATTCCTTGGTGTGGGAAGAGAAAAACTGGAGGATATCCCTGACACATGCCCAGGCCTGAAAGATGAGGTAGAGGAAACAACCAGGAGGGATGTCAAGACTCTAAGGAAAGCACATGGAAAGCCTGGAGTCTCTAAGGCATGCACATGGAAAGTCTGGGGTCATAGCTCTGAGCAGCAACTGATGATGGTCTCTGAAGCATTCTAGGCATCATTTCCTCTGTCTACTCTTCCTGGTCAGATCTTTGTAAATCTGTCTGGAACTGCCTAATTCAACTCTGCAGAATTTCACAGTTAGCTCAGCCCTTCCAGAGCATCTTATTCTAGTCATTTTGAAATGCAAAGTATATTTTACAAAGATTATGCTCTGATAAATCATATACTACTCTCACCACACTCAAACAGTTTGGGAGAAAGAAGAAGAGAGCCTCACTTACACCCCAACAAGAATCCAGAATCTTATCAGTAGTACTTATTGTGTGATTAGGACAAGTCTTAGATCAAGATGTGATATAATAATTGGCCCATACTCATCTAGAATGAAAAGAGATGGTGAGAGCCTAAGAGAGCTATTTGAAGTCTGCAAACAAAAGTTTAACTGAAATTTAACATATGGCTATCAAATCATATAAAATAAATCCTCAAAAAGTCCATCTAAGATTCAAAGCAAAGTCTTTAGTGAGTGTCCTGAAAATGCCGGCTATTGGGAAAAATGGAACCTTGCTAATTGTTGCTCTCATCCCTCTTCTGCCCATCTGTGTCTGAGCAGAGAGGATAAAACAGCTATCACTTCACAGCAGAGACAAGAAAATAATAGCTGTCATAAAACACCAGGGCTTCTGAGTTTGAATATTTCCCTCTCCAATTGTGGGAATATACTGCTTTGTATTTTAATCATCAAAATATGTAAATACCTTTGCTATTATATATTTACTTTTGTGACGCTGTTTTTGTGAACTCTATTCAACTTGGAGTTCACACTTACGGTTAATGCACTCTGCTTAATTCAACACATACATATAAATGAAAATTCTCACAATGATAAACTGAATAAATCAACATGAAAATGTTGTTTCTAGAAAGTAAATGTTATCATGACTATGTTTTTAAAAAACTGTACTAGTATCTAAAAGTACTAAAACAAAAATGGTAATAATTCCCACAACTGGGATGACCTTTTTCTCCATGTTGACTTACTCAACTCATCATCCATTATAAGATCTAATTTATCCTGTGAGGCACTGCTGATTTCTGGGTCTGTAAATGTTCATATTGATTATTTCTTCACAAGTGAAAATTTTAACATCTGCTTTCATGAATATAAATTTCAGTAAATTTCATTCCAAGTCTCAAATTTTAAAAAATGATGATATACCATTTATTCTATTTGTAAAACCCTACTAGATAAATAGCTACTATTACTTATTGATCACTTATAAGTTAAGCACTAGTGTACATATTTTATCCTTTTCATTTCAGTAATTCTTACAACAATGTTGAAAAAGTAAATATATAACAGGAAAGACATAGCATTTGATCATATGAATTGCAAATTTTGGGTAAAAAATTATACCAATCAAGTATGATATTCTTGAAGAAAGCCTAATGACTAAAAAATACACAACAAAACTGGAAAGCTTTCTTATATATATATTTTAAATAAACATTGATTTAATGAAACAACAGGCTTTTTTTTTTGGAAGTTCTATCTTAAAGGGAACATAACACCTACATCAAATAGTTTTTATCTCAAAATAGATAATAAAAATAAATAAGGTCTAACTAAAGCACTCCTCAAGATGTAAATAAAATAGCTCACAACACTGGAGTTTTCTTGGTACCTTCCCATAATCCAGGCTTGGGCTGGTCTTGGAGAGGGGAGATAAAAGTGCTGAATAATCATAACAGTATGTCTGCACACCCTGGGCAGCTAGAGTTACTCTGAGCTCACCTACTTCCTAGTCTCCCAAACATGTTCCTTTCTAAGGTGTCTTTAGGCAGGAAGCTCAGATTCCAGATATTATTCCCCATACTGATCTGCCTGCTTTGGCAGGTCTATTTCTTCCTTTACCACCAGTCTTTCACTATTTCTTCTCTCAACTTACCAAACAAAAACAAAAGGCAGCATCTCACTCACCTTAATTCTAGTGGTTGCTGAACACAATGTGAAATACTGATGTCTAACTAGATTTTCATGACTAAGTAACACATATTTTTGACAAGACATGGTTTTCAACTGCTTGCTTTCAACAAAATTGAAGGCATACCTAACGGGGTTGTCAGGCAGTAGATCGTTAAAAATAATTGATAAAAATTAACGTTTGATGATAGATCACTCTGTGTCTTATGGAGCGTTCAACTCAGAAGTTCAAAGTATTGAATGATATTACTATAATGCAACTCCTCTCTTACCAGCTACTTATTTATGTGAACAACTTTCCTTTGCATGGGTATGATAAAATGTTAATTAAGAATAAAATCAATGCTGAAATAAATCTCATTCCAGCAATCTAAAATACTCGCCAGTGGATACATTACCTATCAGGAATTTTAAAAAATAGTACACTCCATTGAGAGAAATGTTTCCATTAAAATTTATAAAATTATCAAAATAGTAATATATTTATATTTTTGACCAACCACATACTATTAATAATTTTTCCAACTCAATCCAGAAAAAAATTTAAACATACTTAGTCTTAGGATGACTGGTTTTTGAAAACTTTAATTAAATATTCAAATACACACAGACACATAATTTTTGTTTTAAAGAAGAAATGAAAGACCAATAACAAGACTCTCAACCATAAAAATATTACATTAAGATAAAATTCAGTGAAGGAAGTAAAATGAAATTATGAATGCAAGGAGAAAACAATGATGTAAAATTTCTGACTCCTTAAAAAAAAAAAAAAAAAAGAGCCAGTGTAGGCTTTTTAAAAATGCATGATTAGGTATCAAATTGCTACCCACTGGATATGTTTAGTTTTAAATGTCACTATTTACAATATGCCCCAAATAACACTGCGATTACTTAAAAGTACAAAGAAAAACTAGATGCCAACTTAAAAACATATAAGGGACAAAGCATTCTTCAAATTCTTACAGAAATCAGGGAGTTTGATCTAACCAATCCTGCTTCACATTGTGATATTCTTTTCCTCCTTTGTGTCTATTCAAGTGACATTTCTCCAGAACCTAGCATTCAACAAATCTTCCCCTACTCCTCCAACCCTCAATAATTAGTCTTTGTCTTATAACACTTACTGTCTAATTCATCTGACCCTCTCATTCTCTTAAGTAGATATAACACTTAATATGCGCCAGGTTGCATGTATATTCACTCAGTTAATCCTCCCAATACCCCTGTGAGGTTTACTCAATTACTGTCACCATTTCAGGATGATGAAACCCAGGCCAGAGAGGGAGCATACTATGCAAGGTCAAACAGCTGGTATACGGCAGAACTGGGATGGGGGCTGGGAATGAAACGCAGGAGGGCTGGCTCTGGAGTTTCAACTCTTAACCATTACATTTCCCTTGTTGCCCATCCTGTGCCCTTTATTTGAGTTCAGTACAACACACCTTTGCAGAGGATGATGTCTCCCTGCTAAGGAGTTATGCCTTCAACACAGCAGCTGCTTTCAAACAGCCCCCAAGATAACCTCTGAGTTCTGAAACTGTGTAACCAGAATGCATTTACAGTCCCTTAAAATAACCTTCTCTTTCATGCCTGTCGGGAATAATCAGCTTCGACGCATAGCTACTTATTTCAATTTTTAAAAGTTCCAATTAACAGGAAAAAAAAATCCTTAGCAGTCAATTGCATATTACGATATCCCAAAAATGTTTTAATTACCTAAGTCTGCCTAGCTATAACTTACTTAATGCTTTTTACTTTTAAATCAAACTAAATATGGAATATGGCTCCAGAAAAAATGAGAGATTGATTGCAAACCATTTTAATATCCTCATGAATCTTTTTAAGGAAATAAAAACAACTCCAGTGAAGCTCTGAGACCTTATTTACAAGTGAGGCGAACTCCAGGGATGGAAGCCCCAGATTCAAGCGTCCTTAGGCAATCAACTTAATAACTTTTTGGCCTTTGGGCTAAG
The DNA here is from genome assembly GCF_000164805.1 of Carlito syrichta. NCBI lineage: Eukaryota > Metazoa > Chordata > Mammalia > Primates > Tarsiidae > Carlito > Carlito syrichta. The sequence goes on from NW_007246506.1 coordinate 612,627, forward strand.
ACCAAGTGTAGAAGATGAGTTTAGAAGCACAAAGTCAAGAAATAGAGACTTTATATGAAACTAAGTCTTATGAATACTCTGTAATTGAATCTCTAGCCTTTTTACAGATTAAGAAACTGAGTCCATAAAGGACAAACCTAAGGTCCTCTAGTTTGCTTAGAGGGAAAACTAAGGATTTGGAGCTCTAAATTCCAATGTGATTTCACTTATATGAGGGTCTCCTCAAAAAGTTCACGGAAAATGCATATTATGAAAAAACTATGCGTGGATTTCAAAAATTTTTACACCAAAATAAATTCATACTAACTTATTATAACATGTCTGAAGAGAATCTAGTTTGAAGGATAAGACTTCAGTATGGAAAAAAGTCCCGATCAGAGCAACATAAATTCTGTTAGAAATAAATCAAGAACAAACATCAAATATATGATGAAGCTTGGGTGGAAGAATGGTGAATCATCACTGATACTTTATGAAAAGTTTATGGGACAGTGCCCCAAAGAAATAAGCAGTGTGCATATGGATAACTCGCTCTAAGAAGGCATAAGATGGCCGAGCTTGGTGGCTCAGACTGTAGTCCCGTGCTTTGGGAGGCTGAGGTGAGTGGATTGTCTGAGCCCGTGGGATCGAGACTCGCCTGGGCAACTTGGTGAGACCTCATCTCTACAATAAATCAAAAATTAGCGGGCATGGTAGTGCGCGCCTGTAGTTCCAGCTACTTGGAAGGCTGAGGCAGAAGGATCGCCGGAGCCCAGCAGGTCGAGGCTGCGGTGGCCGGGAGTGGCCACTGCACTCCAGTCTGGGTGACAGAGTGACACTCCAACTCAAAAAATGGATTGCCTGAGCTCGCGGGTTCGAGATCCGCCTGGGCAACTTGGAGAGACCTCATCTCTATAATAAATTAAAAAATCAGCCAGGCATGGTAGTGCGCGCCTGTAGTTCCAGCTACTTGAAAGGCTGAGGTGGAAGGATCACCAGAGACCAGCAGGTCGAGGCTGTGGTGGCCGGGACCTGCCACCGCACTCCAGTCTGGGCGACGGAGTGGGACTCCAACTCAAAAAAACAACAACAAAAAAAACACAAAACAGAGGTCATGGCAACAGTGTTGGGAATGCTCAGGGCATTTTGTTGACTTTTTCGAGGACCAAAGAACAATAAAATCTGCTTATTGTGAGAATGTTTTGAGAAAGTTGGCCAAAGTTTTAGTGGAAAAACACATGAAAAAGTTTCATCAGCGATTCCTTCTCCACCATGACTATGCTCCTGCTCATTCCTCTAATCAAACAAGGGCAATTTTGTGAGAATTTTAATGAATAACCTTTCGGTATTTGCCTTACATTCCTGATTTGGCTCCTTCTGACTTCTTATTGTTTACTAACCTTAAAAAAGTTTTTAAAGTACACCCATTTATCTTTAGTTAATAATATAAAAAAGACTGGAGTAACAGTTAAATTCCCAGGACCTTCAGTTCTTTAGAGATTGACTGGTATAATCACTTACAAAAGTGTCTCGAAGTTGATGAAATTTATGCTGAGAAATGAAGTTTATATTTTTATCCTTTAATTCCATTTTTCCACAAGTTTTTTGAAGCCTCCTTGTATGTTTCAGTAGATGAAGCTCATTATGATTCTCTAAAAGTCAAGGGTCAGGTTATAAATCCATTGAGGTTTATAAACCCAAAATTGCTCAGAGAAAAACTAAGCAACTCTCCTTTATTGCTAAATATGCCCATGCAAGAAAATTATTTAGTCATTTCAGTCAAAGGCAAGTCTTTCCTTCCATACTTTTTGATGGCAGTTCATTACATTTTACCTCTAGGCTACTTGCTTTCTTTTAGCAAGACCCATTACTATATAGTACTTTTATAATATGATGGTAGAAAATAGGGCAAAAGTATTGTATTAAGATATTTCTCCTAAGGGTTAAAGCATGGTTTAGAAACATACTCATTCATTGGCTCACAAACACCTGTCTAGGAGTACATAGTTATGGAAGAGGAAAAAATCTTGGAAGTAAATACTATAATAGATCTAGGACTTGAACCCTTGTGCCAGTGAAATGTACATGATACACTGGTAACCCATAGCAACCTAATTCTTCAAAGTAGCTGCTGATGTCAGAAAACTAGGGCACTGAAGTCCAATAATTACAGCTCTATAGACAAATAAAGCCACAGTTAAGTTAGTTACTGATCATTATGTTACTGCAAGGTATGTACTTTTTGTGAAGGTGTAATTTAAGATGTGAGGGGACACAGGAGCTTCTGCTTGTATCATAGTCTATCTTCTTTCTAATTCAAGATTAACAAATAAGCTAAAGTATCCTATTTGGTAATATCTAAAGCTTTAATTTAATGAAAAATGATTATACTGTAAGAAAAATCAATTGCCACCTCCCCCACCTTTTTTCCCCCAGAAAAGTGTTATTTTCTACAAATTAAATAATCTTTTAGAAATCATAGTAGTCCCAGAAAGGCAATTCATTAAATTATGGGTGCTATAAAATAGATTTTTTATTAAAAGTGACATAGGCAAAGAATTGTATTTCATTAGAAAACTCTGAATGGCTCTGATCTTGTAGCACTTTTAAAGGTAGTGAACACAAGATTTCCTCTAATATTTCTAGAAAACTTTTGAATGCAATGTCTGAAAGATAATGAAAAGAAAAACACAGTGTTCTTTTAATAGCTTAAATGATGTTAAGAAAGAGAAAACCTTTCAACTGTACTTCTAATCATTTTCAGAATCTGGAGAGAAGGCAAATAGAGAAACTAAAGTTAAACATCAAACCCAAAAACAAAAGTTGGGCTAAACTAAGGCCTCTTAACTCAGTTTTTTTCAAAATCAATAATGACAAAATAGTTTATATAATTTGGGAAGTGTTTTTGATTTCTGCTATTAGTTTTGTTTTTGTTTGAAGCTTAGTTTGGGCAAAAGTTAACCTGGGGAGAAAAGGGCCAAAGAGTAGTTAAAATACAGACTGAGGAATGTAATGACATTTTGTCAGGTTTGCATTACTTTAGTTTTTTTGAAAGAATGTTTCAATAAACTGAATTTGAAAGGTTTAATATAGACACCCAATAAAGACTGACAACCTGTAATATTAATTCATTTTCTGTTTCTTCAACCCTTGCAACTGAGAGACAATGCAATCTTTTGCATAATTAACTGATTTAGTTACCTAATAGAATTATAGTATGCAATCATAAAATATTAATAGTCTCTCTCTCCCAACTCTCATTTCTTCCTGAATCTGAAATTTGGTATTAGTAGCAAACAGGTTTTATTCATTAATATTTCTTCAAACAATTGTATCTGGTTAGTTTAAAGGGGGCAAAATTAGCATATACCCTAAATAAATTTAAAACATCAAATTCAAGAATAAATATTTTTGTTATTTTAAGAAATATTAACCAAAAGCCAATCCTCAAATGCATGGAAGTTAGGTGAACATTTCTTTGCACCTAAAATGAAAAGTCACATTTTGATCAATCATCCAGGTGCTTGGTTAACAGGAGGTCAAATTTTAGAATGTTATAAAGCTTTCAACTATTTCTTCATACAGCTGCCTTGGCACTGAATAACCAAACCCCTGAAGACTGATTACTCTTTCAAGTAGTGTAAACACCTACAGAGTCAAACACCCTGAAGACTTCACATCTCTCTTACAGGCCTTGATTAGTGATTTCATTAAATCCTCAATGAACCATGATCCAAACAATCTGAGTCCTCAGGCAATGGTGTGTGAAAGAACAGGACAGGTGGAGGTAGGACATGAAGAATACTTAGAAAAGGTAAGAAAAGGCTTGATATCCACAACTGGGTGTATCTTTTCCTAGGAAGAGGTTTATGGAGAGGGGCTTAACAATAAATACAGGAAGTATATGGTTTGGAAGAAAGCATTTCAGAAGATTCTGGTATCACTGTCTCCTATTAACTACTTCTATGTTGGAAAAAAAAATATTCTGAGTTAGAGAGAGAACAAAAGATGTATATATCACTTCAAATTTATAAATGCTGGTTTTAGGTTTAACCTAGGCAACTATAGTGAAACTCATCCAGTGAAGCTCTCTAAATTAAATTTCTCTTATACTTAACTTATTTATCTGTCCCTTTTTTTAAAAAAACATGCACCAGAACATCAAGGAAGAGGAGACAAACAATCTAGAAAGGAAATATATTGAAAAGCCAGAGCCCAGTATGGAGTTTCTCCTGTCACTGATCTTGAGCAAACCTGATCATGTACTTAGGTCAAGTTGACCTAAGTACATGACCAGGTTGCATACACAGAAATTCTGCATACACAGAAATAATGATAAACTAGAAGAACAACCAGATTTCTGGCCTACAGGTGGGCTTTACTCTACTTGGTCACAAGACGCTAAGATTAACATCTCCCAATAACTTGTCTTTCAGCTACTGGCCCAGCCCTCCTGATCTATGTGATTGACTATCAGTGACTAACCATCACCATCTATTCGGTTGTCAAAAATATGAGACACAGAATGCCACCCCATCACCATGGCAACAGCTCCTGTGTTATCTTACTCAAGAATGCATACCTGCTCCCTAAAGGAAAGCCTTAAAACCCCCAGCCTCAAGCATTCTCCAGGAAGGTTCCTTAAGCGTCACTACTATTGGAGAAGTGGATCCGCCCTCTCTCCAATCTACTTTCTGAATAAACTCCCTTTCTCCTTATCTACCTTCTGTGCAATTCTTTTAATGCCCATGACAGGGACTCAGCTTGCCAACCTAACACACACGAGAAATTATAATAAAAAAATATAACAGAGGAAAGAGGCAGAGGTCAGGTCAGCAGTCAGAAATGGGTCACACTGAGTGCCACTTGGGAAGGCCTGGTGTCAGTCAAAAGTCAGTGGCCCCTGCTCCTGCCAAAGGGCTATTAGCCACTGGACAGTTCACTACCCAGCAGGGGACAGGAAGAGACAGGGAAAGGAAAAAGACAAGTATTTAGTTTTGACAGTGGTTTGTTGGAATAAGTACCGAGGCAAGTCAGAAGCTAGCTATTCCCAAATCAAGCACTGAGGTACAATGGCAAGCTAAGCTATAGCCACAGCGGCAGAAGAGGGCCATCTACTCCATAAAAACTGTACCATGATTCGAGAACTAGAGGCTCTAAATAATGCAAAGAAAACTCTTAAGATGCAGTGACACTGACAGATATAATTAATAAAAGTGAAAGCAATTAAGTAAACATACTTAATTTAGAAGCTGGAATTTTAAGACAAGTTGCTGTAGCATTTACTCTGAGAGACAACCAATCTTGATGAAAAACAATGGTAAGTCATACTTGATGACACAGATCTGCACCATGCTGTACTCCAGGAAGAAATTTTCACTAAAAAATAACACCATTTTAAGCAAAATTAAAAATAGATGAGCATATCCTCTGTGTGATAATGTTATATAGCTGAAAATGTAACTTTAGAGCTCTCGGGGGTACTAAACAATGGCTTATGCAAAAGTATAAACAGATGGTCAAAAACAGTTTCTGACTTACCAGAAGTTTTGGAATACTCTAAAAAAGATTATTTTAGAACTATACACTTTTCTGTAGGTAGCAAAGTGATAGCAGGTAACTGTACAAGTCATACTCAGGATACAAAGTTAGTATCTAGTACTATTTTTCCCACCTTCCAGAGACCTTTTACTTCTTGATTCAACTATGAATCATGGATCATTCTAAAAGCATATAATATTGTTACCTAAGAAGCTACATGAAAAAGTTTGTCCATACCTGATATTCTAACAAAAGAAAATTGAACTTCAATTATCTAAGAAACTCCCCGAATACAGTATCACTTGCTTTCCAGAAATACATAAAAAGGAAACAGTGACCTGCCTATACATTTATTATTAGTTTGTAAAATGCTTTATTTTCTACTTGTATAATGATTCAAGGAAAGAATATTCTTTCTAATTTTTTCAACTTAGCTAACAGCAAAGATAAATTTAAGTGGCATTTGTTTTGCTTTGTTTTTTGAGTTGGAGTCTCACTCTGTCGCCCAGGCTGGTGTGCAGTGGCATGCTCACAGCCTTCCCAGCTTTGACCTGCTGGGCTCCAGCAATTCTCCCACCTCAGCCTTCCTAGTAGCCGGAACTACGGGTGCACACTACTACGACTGGCTAATTTTTGATTTATTGTAGAGATGAGGTCTCACCAAATTGCCTGGGCAGGTCTCAAACCTGCGGGCTTAGGCAATCCACTTGCCTCGGTCTCACAAAAATCAATCAACCTAACTATGCAAGTATGAGAGTGTTCGAAAGCCTACATCCCATCACTTGGGTTTATAAAGATGCTGCTCAATACTGTTCTAAAAGCAATAGCAATTGCCTGCTTTTATATTCTACTGAGTAGAATTGTAAACAAACAGAACTAGTTTAGAACATATTTTCTTTCAAAGTCACAGTCCAGGGATTTATGCTATTGCAAAACATTTAAGTGAAGGAGGTAGGCTGAGCATGTGTGTGTGAGCGCATGCACGTGTGTGTGTGTCACTGCTAGTCAGTGGTCCATAAACTGAAAGCCATATACAATGTAATTTCTATTTTATAAAATCAAGCAAAACACCATACTGTTTTCAGGTCTTAGAAGTAAGTTTCTAGTTAATGAGCTCATGACTAAGACAAATATTGTAATAGGAAACAAAAGATATACAGAAAAAAAGAAGATGTATATGCAGGGAATGAAATGTTTAACCATTTTTTATTATCAAAGGGAAATATATTTTAAATCATACTACAAATATGAAGTCAGGTTTAGAAAAAATCTCCAAAAACCAATCACTAATTTGTGCAAAATGACACAACAAAAACAAGAATTCAAGAACAAATAGCATATGTTTCATAACTGCATTTCTGTTTTCTTACCCCGTATGTGGTATAGTCGAACTCTATGGGTAACATGGTCAAAAAAGCAAGTCACTTCTGAATAAAGCTTCCCACGTGTCACTCTGACAACGGGCAGTGTTGTGTAAACATAAGGCTGAGGAGAAAATGACATTTTTAAGAAAAATATTTTGATTTCTAAACTTTTAAGAAATGTTTATCATAGTTTCCAAAATAGCAAGTATGTATCATCTGATGTAATTTTAAATAAATTACACATTTACAAAGTAACAGAATATACACATTATAAAAGCTGAAAATGAGATTTTTATTTAAAAAACTGCTCAACTGCCAGCTATACAAATTTCTAATTAAGATCCTTCATCTTTTTTTTTTCTTAGGGACAGAGTCTCACTTTGTCATCCAGGCTGGAGTGCAGTGGCGCAATCATAGCAATACTCTGACCTCAGTCTCTGGATTAGTTGAGACTATAGGCATAAGCCACCATGCTGGCTAATTTTTATTTTTTATAGAGATGAGGTCTCACTATATTATCTGAACTCAAGCAAACCTCTTGTCTCAGCCTCCTAAAGTGCTAGGAATATAGGTGTGAGCCTCCACACCCAGTTAATATCCTTCCAGACTGCCCATGTAGTTATTTATTACAAACAGCAATGGGTCTATAGCAGTGCTATTTTCCCAGGCAAATATTTATTATAATAATGGCCACCTAAGGTTCAGGGCAGGTGGCAAAAATGACTATGGAGAGTCATCTAAACACACAGAAAGCAGGATTGAGAAATGCAGTCTAATCACAGTTTCACCTATTAAACTATAAAACATTCTGCCCTTTTAGTTGCAAGACCTAGCTGCACATAATGTAAATTTACAAACGGAAAAAATTTACTTGGAAATCACTGGTTTAATTTTTATTATTTAGAATCTAAATTTAAGAAAAAATAGTAATAAAGCATCTAACTTATAGGACTTGAGAACAAATTTAAAGCATTTATGAAGAATTATGTTTTAAAAGTAGTAAATAACTTGACTCAAAAACAGCATAAAAAGTTAGGCTTGCATAAGATTTTCTCAATTGTGTCATTTTCTTCCAAATTTACCTCTTTGGCTAGAGAAAAGTGTTTGAAGTTAACAAAATGCTTAATAGTTTCCAAAATTCTTATACCTAATTACCACACACTAGAAAGTGAGGGAGGGGGATGAGAACCTGGCATGATGAGTTCTGGGCTCCTCCCTTTTTCGGATATGCTAAGCTACCTCTTTCCCTGATGTTTTTATTTTCTCTTTGTAAATATATA
>NW_007246506.1:620810-635710 GCF_000164805.1 Carlito syrichta
CTCTTTTCTTTCTATTTGACATTAGAGCTAAAGATATAATTGTTTCAAATAAATTAGCTACTATTATCCATACATAATATTGCAGAGCACAGCTATCTTTTTTTCTTTTTTAAGCTTAAGAGCAGTCAATGGCAGATCAACGCTGGGGTAATCCTGAGTGTGCCTCTGCACTCCAGCCTGGGCAACAGAGTGGGACTCCAACTCAAAAAAAAAAAAAAAAGAACAATCAATGGAAATAAAATGCCCGTCCAATGGCAAAAGCTGGTAAACGAGAAAACACTGAAAAGGCTTTTACTTAGGATCTACTACCCATCCTAGTATGCCCAGTATGAGCTATAGCTTGTCTTTAATCCCTCACTAGTTTCAAAAAACACAAACAACAACCAGAAAATTTAAAAAAAGAAAAACAAAGAACAACAAAAAACTAGACTCCTGACTATGGCCTACACAATCCCTTAACAATCTAGTATCTGATTTTGGTTAGCAGGTTTCCCTAAATTGTGGAACATAAGTAACTTTTTCAGGGGAAAGGTCCTCAGACAACAAAACAATAAGGAGAATATTTAACTAATCTTGAGTTGGGGAAAATCTATAAAGAGACAAAAGCAAAGAAACAAATTCTAAAGAAAAAAATTCAGAATTGACTACACAAAAATGTTAAACTACTATAAAAATAAAATAACAAAATAAAAGACACAATGAGGGAAAATTTTGCAACATGTAGGGAAAGAAATTTTGCCACATTTTATAAAGAGTACTTAGAGATCAATAGGACACACTAGTAGAAAAATGGTCAAAAAATGTAAAAAGGAAACTCACAAAAGAAATATGAAAGATATATGAATATACAATAAAGTTAATCTCCCCAGCAATCACAAAAACCATAACAGGAAATATTTTTCTCTTAACCTATTATTACAGGCTGAGCTATTAATATGGCTAATTCTCAGCGCCCGAAATGGTATACTAGAGAATTATTCTCAAAAAATGCTGGTGGGAGTGAACAATTACTCAGTCTTTCTAGAGGAAAGATAAGTAATACAAATAAAAAAGCTTTAAAAGGCTTTGGACACTGACAATGCTTCAAGAACTGTATTCTCAGAAAATAATAAGAATTAAATTTAACAATGTTGCAAAGAAAAAAGCTTATCACAATGCTATAGTAGGGCAGAATTGGGAGAAAAAGTACATATGTAACATTAGGAAATTCATAAACACAACAGTGTATATTAAAACTAAATTTAAATAAAATTTTCCAAATACATGCCATGAGATTGTGAACACTGCTACAAATGAAAACTAAAATACGTACATGCACTAAGACAAGACTTAAGAATGGGAGGGAAAGGGATAAATATAAAATAAAAGATAATAAAAAATACACCAAAATGTTGGCAGTTTCATGGGGTTGTATACTACTTGATAAATTTTAATGTTTTCTTCACAGTTTCCAACATTTTCAAAACATGCCAGAGCTTGCATATACCACCCTTATAGTCAAAAGTGTGTGGGGGAAATGTTTTTTAAAGTGCTAAAAGTTAAGGAGAAAAATGGCCCAGTGGACAATCAATTTTTCCCATATGGCTAGATGTTTTGTTTTAAATGTGTTGTGATATATACATATAAAACACCACAACAGCATCCTCAATTTAAGCCCAGTCTAGTTGTTTTCTATGTAGAGCATTTGTTCATTGTACATCCTAATGAATTCCAACTCTGAAAAAATATCTGTTTATCTAAGTTTCAACTACAAATTGCTAAGCGACAATAAGGTGATACAAAGTCAAAACCAAAAGCTCATAGATTCCTAACTGATGAACTGATTGTAAAATGGGACACATTTTTTCCCCTCAATACTCCTTCAATAAGTATTTATTCCACTTGTCATCTCATCAGTTGGTACTTACCTTGGCAATACCATCTGGCAAAAAGAGGTAAGCACCACTTTTGTCTCTTTTACTTGTGGTTCCATACCATGAAAACTGCACGCTTACTTCATGGTGTTTACCGTCTTCTTTAGTCATCATTTTCTAAAGACAAAAAAAATTTTTCAAAGTAACTCATCATTAAGATGTTAATCATGTTGTATCTTGTTCCGTGTGTAGGACAAAAAATAATCTCAGGATAGATTAAAAATACTAATTTGAGTCTCAAATGCCAACAATTCTTGGTTGAACACCCAAAGTTTATACTTAGCCTCAAAATTAAAAGCCTTCATAATAGGAAAAAAAGCGTGGACATACTCATCAAGGAACAGAGAGATATATGAATCAGGAGCTCCAGACAGTGCTCTTCAGACTCTCTGTAAAACAAACAGGCTTACCTTTTATTTCTTATTTCTTTGTTGATTTTTTTAGTTGGAGTCTCACTCTGTAGCCCAGGCTGGAGTGCAGTAGCACACTCACGGCCACCTCAGCATTGACCTGCTAGGCTCTGGCAATCCTTCTGCCTCAGCCTTCCAAGTAGCCAGAACTATAGGCGCACTGCCACACCTGGCTAATTATTTATTGTAGAGACGAAGTCTCGCCAAGTTGCCCTGGCTGGTCTCAAAACCCACGGGCTCAGGCAATCCACTTGCCTCAGCCTCCCAATGTGCTGAGATTACAGGCTGAGCCACCGAGACCAGCTACGTTTTTTTTCTAATATGCATGCACCAATATTTTTCTAAAGAATAATAAAAGTGAATTAAAAATTAAATTTAAAAATTAAATTTAAAGTGATATATCAAATACTTAATTTGAAAAATTAGATTCAATAGGAGTCTTGCTCTGTTAAATACTTTCAAAGTTTCCATAAACATTTCTGAACATTTAAAATTTCTGTACTTATCTCATGGACCAGTAACAAATAAAGCAGCAGCATACACAAACCATACCTGTGAGCAGCAGGTATTCAGTGAAGGTATACATAGATACTCATGCATACTTTTTAGTACAGTTCTACTTAAGAAGATTTTTCCCCCTTTGAATAATTAGTCTACACATCTTGTAGTAAAAGTGATAAGTCTTCTATGAATTTCAGAACATACCTCCATAAGCCCAGATTGACTGAACCAAAGCACAATAAAAGAGTTCTCTAGAGTTATAGCTTCCTCAGCATTCATCATATTCTTCACGTTGAAAATTTCTCCACCTTCTGCTTCACCATTATACAAGATATAATCAGCTAAATGGGAATTTGAATTTGCTGAGTTCAACATCTTATATACTGTTATTCCCAATGGCGGTGTATATGCTAGAAAAGAGATCTTTAAAAGACAGAGAAGGGAATTTATTAAAGACAAAGGTTATCTACTGAGAGGCAAACCATTTATACTTTTGGTAAAAACAAAAACCTACCATGTTTTTTAAAAAGAGAACATAGCTGGCCCTCTGTATCCTCAGGTTCTACACATAACCATACAACCAACCACAGATCAAAAATATTTCAAAAAAATAATAAAAAATAACAATACAGTACAAATGCAAATAAAAACATTTACTCTACATTAGGTATTATAAGTAATCTAGAGATGATTTAAAGTATATGGGAGGATATGCATGGGTGTAGGTTATATGCAAATACAGATGCTTCTCAACTTATTATGGGGTTACATCCCATTTCAAGTTTAAACTATCATGAGTTAAAAATGCATTTAATACATCTAACCTACCAAGAATCACAGCTTAGTCTAGCCTACCTTAAAACACCTGCAAAACCTTCACATTAGCTTAGAGTTGTGCAAAATCATCTAACATAAAGCTTATTTTATACTGAAGTGTGTATCAAGTGTAAATTACCCGAATCTCAAGTAATTGATACATAATATCAGTTGAGAGCACTTAGTATATAATACTGTACTGAAAGTGAAAAACAAGATGGTTATATGGGTATGCAAAGTGTGGTTTCTACTGAATGTGTATTGCTTTCACATCATTGTAAAATTGAAAAAAATCATTAGGTTAAGCTATAGTAAGTCAGGGATCATGTGTACTATGCCATTTTATATACGGGACTTGGAACAAGTTCTCTGCAGCTATAGAGGAATGACTGTATAATACTATTTTATAAATGTTTAGATAAATATGGGTAGAATATAACATCTCAGTTCCTAATAAACTCAAGCTGATAGGCCTATCAAAAGCATTAATGCTCTTATCCAATAGGTGAAATTACAGGATCATCCTCAATTGTTCTACTGTGCTCTTCTTAATGGAAGGAAATTCTCCAGGAATAACGACTTATTGTAAATCATGATTTTTCCTAACTATTAAAAATGTTTTTGCAGTATTATATTTCGGTATGTATAAAATTATAAATGTAATATAAATATTAAACTCATTCATGCAGTCAGCACCAATCATCAAATGTTTGGAGTTTAGCAGACAGTGAAACAAGGCACAGGATATGCACAAAACAGAAGACATGACCCCTGCCTTGCAGGAGCTACTGCTCCATTTTCTAGATGGAATACTTGCTGCAAAATCTAACTAAAACTTACATTATACTTTTCCTCTCTATCTAAAGGATTATGCATAAGTAAGAGCAGCCAGCAATGGCTTTTGACAAGCAGAAGCAATTCAATTTTAGAGTTCCTAGTTAATGGCTGCCTCTCCAGAAGTACAGTTTAAATTACATTCCAGACTCTAAAAGTTTAACCTCTCTAATAATATAGTGCTCAGTTAAATATTTCTTATTTTAAGAAACTTTGACACAAAAAAATATCTATTACTTGAGCAGAGATTTTCCAAAATTATGTCTCAGAAAATAAGCATCTTAATTATTGTAGGACAGTCAATGAAAAACTGAAACTCTCCAAAATGATTAAGGGTAGTATTTATCTCAATTTCAATATACATAACTGCCATTAAATTTAGTTAGACCAAATAATTCAAAACTGTATGAGTAATAATTACTTCATTACTTTAGAATAAAGTTAACAGTATACATTCTTACAAAGATATACAGATACATACTAATAACACGTACTAATAACATATACTATATATATAAACAAAGATATTTAACATTCTGGAAAATAGAGGATCTATTTTCCTTTAGTGTCACTTAACTGACCAGTTAAACTCTGGTATTTACAACTTTCACCAACAGGATGGCTCAACTGGGGCTATTATACATGCATGAACTCTATGATAGCTTTGCTTGCTTTACGATGCCTCTTTAAGTTCTATGGCCACAACATACCTCATACGCTGTTTCTGAAACAACATGTGCTGTATTCCAAACTGCACTGACTTGAACTTCTATAGGTTTTCCCGAAGCAGAGAGCACTTGCACATTGGGGGAACTTACATAGACTGAGACCACCGAGATTCGGTCTTGTTCTAGAGGATTATAGACCACAAGGTACCTGCAAGAACAACTACATCACTAATGGGATCTCAAAATATTTTTACCTCTTCCATATTCTTTATAATATTTCAGTTCATAGACAGTCACAGAACCAACTCATGGAGAAGATTTAACAGGAACATTCTGCAAGAACTTTCAGAGAACTGGCAATTTTATCACAACAATTATCATACAGTACAAAGGGTAATGAAATAATTATTTAAAAGCACTTTCTAAAAATAAATGCTTTATAAATAGAAGGCATTAACAGATTTGTAATAAAGCCTTATCCATAGCCCAGAAAAAGTCATACAAATATGATTTTACTCATCTGTCTAAAAGAATCAGCTCCATGAAACGAATACCTTGATTCCTGTCTAATCTCACTTAATAAAAAAAAAATCATAATGTTGTCTATTTGTAGTTTAGCCACAATTAATTTCAGTTAAAAATCTGACATGCATTTTAGACCACTAAAACACAGGGGAAAAATGCAGGGCTATATATGCAGAATCACATAATTCACAATGTATTTTATACACAAGGGGCTCTTATTGTCCAAGAAAGTCAATTCTGGCTGGGCTTGGTGGCTCAGTCTATAATCCCAGCACTTTGGGAGGTCAAGGCGAGTGGATTGCCTGAACCCGCGGCAATTGTTGAGACCCACCCAGGCAACTTGGTGAGACTTCGTCTCTACAATAAATCAAAAATTAGCCAGGCGAGGTAGCGCACTCCTGTAGTTCCAGCTACTAGGAAGGCTGAGGAGGAAGGATTGGTGGAGCCCAGCAGGTGGAGGCTGAGGTAGCCGGGAGCATGCCACTGCATTCCAGTCTCGGTGACAGTGAGACTCCAGCTCAAAAAAAATAAACAAACAAAAAAGAAACTCAATTCTAAAAAAGGTCACTTGAAGCAAATCCACTTATAATAGGGTCCAACATTTTATAATAAATAATAGTGAAAAAATATTTGATTGGCAGAAAAAGGAAAATATAAACTATTAAAATAATTTTAAGTAATATTTGAAACTATGTACATTTTCTAGTCTGAGCACAAAAATAAATGAACTGGGATTTTGGCACACTTTTTCCAATATTTTATACTAGTACATTATGACATCCTTCACATAACATTTAATTTTTAAACAATGGTTTTAAACATAACTATATTTTAAAAATATTTAAGGACTTCATTTTTCCTAAAGTTTTCTATCACTTCTGATATTTAAATAATTCTCAGCTGAAGCATCCAACATCTTTGATTTTTCTCACTAGCATAACTACCAGACCCTCACTGTTTTCATGGCTTTGCCTGTGAGTAGAAACGTTCTAAACCATCACATTGCACACTTCATAAAACCATATCCTTTGTAAAATTTATGATTTTATATTTTATAATCAATTTGCATCATATTATCTTCAAATACATCAAAGGATGTTTGACTTAATAATATAAGTCACTGATTCAAACTAGTGCATATCTGAAATATTTTGTTTTCCTGTACAATTCTGTAACTGTGAGGAACACAGGACTGAATAGTCAGATATGTGCCTCTCCCCTGACACACAGTAGCTATAGATGGTAGAACCAAGCTAGCATGTTTGTTGTTATGCATCAGAAAGACTATCAGTGTTCCTTCTGCATATGTTCCTTATATACTTTTGTTTTCAACTGCATTACAACTGTTCATTAAGAAATAAAACGAATACCTACAGGGGCGAAAACTAAAGTGACAAACAACAAGAAAGAATGAAGGAAAAGAAAGGGAATATAACACAAAATCTATAAAACTTTTGACATATACAAATTGCTCATCAGAAGAAGAATTTATGATTTAAACAATATTCTGAGATACCAAAGGTGACAATGTGACAATATGAATGTCTAAAATTCCTATTAGGCTTATAGCAGGCATCAGGATAACAAGACCTAACATACCACTTATGCTCATTGAGATTCCATATGTATATATGAGATGAATAAATGAAATCACATAATCACAAATATATCAACAAAGAGCAATTAAACTTCCTCATACTAGATAAAACTCCATTTAATCCACAAAAGCAATTCTCAGAGGGTAAGGGTGATGTCCCTTGAGTGGTGTGCTCAGCAGACTTACCTGAGGGATTTGTCAACCTACTTGCACTCTCCCACAGCTCTCTGTCAGAGCTTACATTTTGCCTGACTATTCTCCCATCACAAACACACCTGGAGAATCCCAACTGCCAGGATCCATTGTTACCCATGGGACTGTACTATACTCCTAAGGTATACCGGGGGAAGAAACACAGTGAAAGGTCACTCATGCTCTGCACCAAAGATGTTCCAAAAACCAGAACCCCAGAAATGAGTGATTTACTACCGAAACCCAGGTTCCCAAAGGCTTACAGAGCTACTACTATTTAAGAACTTGAGAAAACTGTGGCTGAAGACTTGGGCCAAATTCCTGATTCTACAGAAGCCCTGAGGCACACGCAGGCTCCTGTAGCACACTAAGTCGAGAATCCCTGCTGGTATGTTCTTGAGATGCTCCACCACACAAAACTGGCCATGAAGGCTGGGACAGCACAATGCAATATGAGCCCAAGAAGTAAATTAGGCAATAAACATCCAGATTCCTTCTCATGAAAAAAAAAAAATGACTCATGCCTAATACAAATAGTAATTTTAACCATATATTTGGTTTTGTACCACATTAAATCACTTTTTATAGTAAACTGTGAACTAGGCTCTATTTTGTTTCATTTTAGTAGCTAATTAGTATTGGACCATAATGATGTCTCTACTGTATTGAATGATTATGTAATTATCATACCAGGAATCTATTCAAAAACTAAATGTGTAGAGTATATAATGAGTATTATGCAGCACTAAGAAAATAATTTTAACATAATTAGAGATTCACAGCATGTTCTTTACATGCATCACAGTTTAAATTTATCTGATACATAAACTCCTATCTCTGTGTGACTTAAGTATAGAGAAAGCACGATCATATAGTATAAATCATAAATAAGTTTATCATAACAAATTAAATAAATCTTCATTGTCATTATCATGTTTGGTAACCAAATATTTGTTATACTGCCAATATTCCCAAACATGAGTCCCTTTAAGCCCTCTGATTGTGAATGAAACCAATAGGTTTCAATACCATATTACAATATCATACTCACTTACTGAAATTTAACAATATTTGATCCACACTAAAGAGTAATATTTATATCCTGAGAATGGAGAGGGTTAATTTCTATTTTAGCCTGGAAGCTCAGTCCTTTTTTCTCTTCTCCAATTTCTCCCACATCGGCATTAGCTTCTTACCTACCATCTGTTACAAAGTCACGTCCAGCTTCCTAGTTCTCATCGTGACACTGGGCCCCCATAGCCTGGGGTTATGGGCAATTATCTCAATTTTCTATATACAAGAAACAACTCTCTCATCTCATGAAGAAAAATCACTCACATGTTACCTGACAATCAAATTAGAGGACAGAAGATCATCTACTTTGGCTGGGAGAAAAAGGAATGGAGAAAAAAACCAAGAGACTATATGTACGCTCATGTCAAACTGGAAACTTGCTTTATGGGAGAACTGGAATTCCACTGTAGATGTGGTTTTGTCCTTGAAGATTCTACTGGAGATGCAAATACTCAGAATTTCTTCACCCCCTTCAAAGAAGTAACTCACATCATGTTAAGAAAGACAACTGTGGAATACTGAGTCCTCTCTTTGAGGCAAATCTAATCAGTGCTCTGTCCACTAAAATGTGAATAATACACCATGACCACACAGGTTCCCTTCTAGGACTAGATAAAGGACAGAATAGAAGGAATATGCCCCTTGATCAGAATGGCCTCGGAATTACCATCCAGAGTGTTTCCTGTATGCCTCAGGTCTGCATGGGCAACCTACAAAGCACAATCTTTCATCCTTCCCAATGACCAGATAAGAACACTGAGGTTTGGCAAGGTTAGGTGTGTTGCCAAGACAGACACAGCTAAAAAGTGTCACAACAGGGTACAGAACTCAGTTTTACCCCCAGAGCCATCTTCTTGACCACTTCGTTTGCAGGCCAAGCATATAAGGATCTTTTTGACAGCTGGGGTTTCCTGTGGAGATTCCCTTAGTTCCAAATTCATACATGAGGAACTTTCTTTTCAGCAATGCCAAAGATCCCCAGAGAGCTTCTCTCCTCAGGAAACGCAGGGCGAACAATAAGCTATTTTCATTTTATGTATACTATATTTGTGAAAGAGCATTTATAAACTGGAACATTGGAACAGAAAAAAATCTTAGAATATATACTAAGGAGTTCATCTTATGACCTCACAGCATGAAATAAGCAAAAATAATATTTGAGAAAACATTTAAAAACACTATACAGGCTGAGGTGAGTGGATTGCCTGAGCCCGCGGGTTCGAGACCCGCCTGGGCAGCGAGACCTCATCTCTACAATAAATCAAAAAATCAGCCGGGCGTGGTAGCGCGCCTGTAGTTCCGGCTACTTGGAAGGCTGAGGCGGAAGGATTGCCGGAGCCCAGCAGGTCGAGGCTGCGGTGGCCGGGAGCGGCCACTGCACTCCAGTCTGGGTGACAGAGTGAGACTCCAACTCAAAAACAAAACAAAACAAAACAAAAACACTATACATATTTTTATGATTGTGTAAAGAAGATAAAATGTAAAAATACTTTCAAGTTCTCTGTAAGTGCAATATAAAAATTAGTTAAGCAAACACCAGACGATTATATGAAAAACAATTGTAACTACATATACGTAACACAGTACCTAGCCCAAAATAATGTTCAATAAATAGTTGATGAATGACTAATGTAGAAAAATTTATCACTTATAAGTAATACCTACTAGTGTGGGGCTTTAGTTTTTTTGTTTGTATTTTTAAAATTTTAGAATTGTGGGGTACAAGTGAGGTTTTGTTACGTAAGTAGGTTCACGCAGGTGAAGTTTGAGCTTCTAGGTGGCCCTCTTTCCCCTTGGTAGAAGACTAGGTACCCACTGTGTTACCATATCCCCTCTTCCTCACTTCTTCCTCTAGCAATACCCAGCATCTGCTGATTCCACTCTTGTGCTAGTGTTAATGTGACTAGTTTTCAGGGTCTGTTTGTGGATGAGAACATGTGATATTCAGTTCTGTTTCTGTGATAGTTCACTTAGTATGATGGACTCCAATTGCATCCAAGTTGCTGTGAAAGTCATGATTTTGTTCTTCATGGCTGCATAATCTTCCATCATATATATGTACCATATTTTCTTTATACAGTCTGGATATGGGCATCTTGGTTGGCTCCAAGTTTTTGTTATTATGAATAGAATGGCAGTAAACACACGAGTGCGGGTATCTTTTTGGTAGAACAATTTATTCTCCTTTGGGTATATTCCCAGGAGAAGAATTGTTGGATCACTTGGAAGTGTAATTTTTAGTTGAGAAACTGCTACACTGCTTTCCACAGAGGTTAAACTAGCTTATATTACCTCACACCGATAAACAACTTTGGTAAAACATTGGGTTATAAAATCAATGTGCAAAAGACAGTTGCACTTCTGCACACCAATAACAAGCAGGCTGAGAACTAAATATAAATATAATCCCATTCACAATAGCCACAAAAGAAAAAGAAAAAGAAATACCTCAGCATCCACCTAACCAGAGAAGTGAGACTGTTACAGTGAAAACTACAAAACACTACCCAAAGAAATCAAGGAGGATACAAACAAATGGAAAAACATCCCATAGTCATGGCCTGAAAGAATAAATATTTTTAAGCTGTCTATCCTACCCAAGGCAATCTACAGATTCAATGCAATACCCATCAAATTGCCAATATCATTTTTCACAGATCTAGAAAACACAATACAGAAATGCATATAGAAGCAAAAAAGAAAACAGTCAAAGCAATCCTCAGCAAAAGGAACAAAGCTGGAGGTATCACACTCTCAGACTTTAAGCTATATTACAAGACTATAGTAACCAATCTCTGTCCTGTTCCATTGGTCTATATGCCTATTTCTGGTATTGATATAGGCATATAGACCAATGGAACAGGACAGAGATTCCAAAATAAAAACATGGTCCGTCAATCAACTCATCTTCGACAAAACCATCAATAACAAACAATAGGGAAAGGAGACTATATTTAGCATATGGCGCTGGGAGAACTGGCAAGCCACATGCAGAAAAATGAAACTAGATTCCCACCTATCACCATATACAAAAATAAACTCAAAACGAATCAAGAACTTAAATGTAAAACCTCACACTATAAGACTATTAGAAGAAAATGTAGGGAACACTCTACTGGACATCAGAGAAGGCAATGAATTCATGACCAAGTCCTCAAAAGCAAGTGCAACAAAAGTTAAGTTAGACAGGTGAGACCTTATCAAACAGAAAAACTTTTGGACAGCAAAAGAAATCATCAAGAGAGTAAACAGACATCTTATGGAATGGCAAAGAAAATTTTGCAAGATATACATCTAATAAAGGCCTAACACCCAGGATCTACAAGGAACTCAAATGAACTGAAGGGAAAAAAACAAACAACCCCATTAAAAAGTGTACAAAGAGAATGAACAGACATCCCTCAAGGGATGGTTTTACCGTTTTATCAGAGCATTTTAATTTTATTTCAATTTCTTTAAAAAAAGCTCTTCGATTCCTCAAAAAATGCAAAGATGGGGAAATGAGAGATCCTTTGTAATGAAAGAAAAACGACAGGCCAAAACCACAGAGAAAATTAAGAACAAAGCAAAAACTGAGCTCATTTTGTCTGATTCTTAATAAATGACAACATATTAAAACATTCATTCAAATAAGAACATATTCATCCTCTAAGAAGCCTCATTAGTGGAACATAATCTAAAAGAAAAATATTAAACTTTATACAGTATTCTGAATATGAAAATACATTGACTTATAGGCTAATAAAAATTGTAATATATAGTTTTGAAGGCCTCTTGATATACTCCACCTTGTTTTCTAGGTTTAAAATACAATGCTTACCATATTAATTATCAGGGAAAAAATCAAGATATTAAAAACTAAAAATGTCTTTTGGAGATATGTTAGATCTTCAAAAATCACAGTTCTGTTATTCCTGGGTTCAAGACACATTCAAGTTCAGAATCCAACCATGCCACTTAAAGTTTAAGAGGCTTGGGACAAATTATTTCATTTCCCTAAGACTTAATATCCTCATCTATAAAATCAGGAGATAAGATTATTGTAAGAGTTAAATTATACAATGTTCCCATCTGCCTAGATGACGGGTTCAACAGAATTCCAAGCCACATCAACCACACAATATTTTTATGTAACAAACTTGCATGTGTACCCAAACTAAAATATAATTTTAAAAATAAAAATAACAAATTATAAATTATAAAATGTATACAAACCAGCTGGCTTAGACCAACCACAAAGTAGAATCTCAATAACAATTCATTTCACTCTTTTCCCTTACAACAGCAGTCCCCAACCTTTTTGGCATCAGGGACTGGACTGGTTTTGTGGAAGACAATTTTTCCACAGGGAAGAGGAGAAGGAGATGGTTTTGGGATGATTCAAGCACACAACATTTATTGTGTACTTTATCTCTACAATTACATTGTGATATATAATGAATTAATTATACAACTCAGCACAGAAAAGAGGCACAAACAGAAGTGGTAAACAAAATAATGGGCAGGCCACTGCGGATCTGACAGGAGGCGGAGGTTGCCCACAGGTCAGTCCTGCTCTGCAGCCGGTTTCTAACAGACCATGGACCAGTACGGGTCCTAGTCCCGAGGGCTGGGGACCCCTGCCTTACAAGACCTTCATCATGGCATTTTGACCAAGGACCTTGGTACATCATGTCATCACACCAGGTGTTACAGTGAATGACCTAACAAGCCCAGGTCAATGAGTTGATCTAACAAGCCACAAGTCCTTTTTTGTGTAAGGTATATATAAATCTAAATAAAAGAAATTATTAAAAATCACACAGCTACCTTGAAACAAGAATTGTGATGACATGGTTGTAAGTGAGAATATATACATACAAAGTAAGCAAACAGATTATGGCTAAGTTAAAAAGAAAAAAAGGAGAGAAGGTATGCCTGTTACGTGTGGTTATAAACTTCCTTCCCAGTCAAAGAGGTACCTGCAGTTTAGAATGGGGAGAAACAAACTGATAAGTTCAATATAGTAGGATAGGCAATAAAACAAAGGTATTCATGGAGTGTCATGTGACAAACACACACAGGGGGGCAGTTAGGGTGATTAAGAATTAATCAGAAGATCAATCAATAGAAAATTAATTTTATATAAAATGAGTAGAATGTATATATTAAAAATAATAAAAATGTCATTTATACAGAGACATAAAAATGAATAAATGGAGAAATATATCTTTCTAGTAGAAATACTAAAATAATGGAAAAAAAAGTCGTCTCCCCAAATTAATTCATAAACCTTATGCAACATCAACCAAAAGCCCATTGAATTCCTTTTGCTGAGAGAAAGGTGAGGAAAGAATTTGCTTAGATTATAAGCTGAGCAAAACAATTCTATATCTATAATTACAGACAAATGAGATAAATTATTAAATGGGAGCATTAAAATAACACAACAACATTGATTTCAGATGAATTTAAAAATTGAAAACATAAAAAATGATACAAAATTAGTAGAAAAACTAAATACATATTTGTGGTGCGAAAGGTCTATCTATCCATAACTAAAAAATACAACAAAAGGTTGACAGATTTTTTAACAAAAGTCTAAAACTTTTTGTCTTAAAAGGATTAAGAAATAAAAACTTAAAAAAAAGAACTTTGTAAAGTGCTCTTACAAATCAATAGAAATAGAAATACCTGAATAGAAAACTAAAGTGAGCATTTTTCTTTAATCAAATTGAAGTTGAAAAATAAATGATGCTTCTACTTCTAGGAGAGATGGAGTAGTTGACTATAAAAAAGAGCTCTCTTGCTTCTACTGGACAACTAGAAAAGTCAGATAAAAATAGTAATCATTTGCTTGAGGGCAGCAGAAAACTGCTGAGGAGAGGAAAGAACTTCAGAGAAGTGACCAGACTTCTGTAGCCATTTTCACCCTAGGGCATGCCAACTCTCAGCAAGTAAGAGGCTGAGAGTTCAATGCAAAGCTCAGTACAAAGTCTAGAAGAATCTTTGGGGAACAGAGAGGCCAAAAGAGCATCTGGTGGGAACTTGGGAGGCTTCAGGTACACAGTTGATTTTCTCATTAGGAAGTGCCAAATAATAGATTGTGCAGAAGAAGAAGCTTTAAACCTAAACAGAAAGCTTCTGAAAAGTAGGGCAGAGACATCTCAGGATATTTCAGAATCCACCAGGGAGTAGGGCCTACAGGATATAACAAGCTACTAGATAAAAATTTAGAAAGCTAGATGAACAACAAGTTGAATGAATCAGTCTCAATTTAGCATCGTCCTTGATTGGGATAATACCTTCTGGAAGAAGATATTTTCTGGAGCCTTTATAAACTTTATACACATGTCTAGCCCTGAGTATAAAATTTAAGAGGCATCCCAAA
>NW_007246506.1:636235-751626 GCF_000164805.1 Carlito syrichta
GAGAACTCTGTGAGTACCAAACAGAGGAAAAATACACCATGGTATCTATCATGTTAAATCCCCTCATCCTCCTCCAAAAAGCAAAATCTGAGAAGCAGCCAGTAAAAATGAGACAATAGTGTCAAAGGAACAACAACAGGATCATTAGCTGACATATCAACAGAGTGAAGGAAGCCAGCAAAGAATGGAATTACATATTCAAAGAGGTGAGAAAACAAAAAACACTGCTAAACTAGAAATCTATACACAGCAAAAACTTCTTTAGAAAATTATAAAGATAGATTCAAACAAACAAAAACAGAGTATGGGTTACTAGCAGACTTACATTAAAAGAAATATTAAGTCTTCAGGAAAAAAAAAAATAATCTCCAAGGGAAACATGTAACTGCAGGAAAAAGTGAAGAGCACAAAGGGAGGCTAACTATATGGAAAAATATAAATTAATATGATGATGAAAAACAACACAGAAATCATCATTTGAATTAGATTATGTCATCTATGCATTTCTATGGTAAACACTAAAAGAATATTAAAGTTATTTATAACCAATAAGAATTTTAAAATGAAATAATAAGAAATTCAACCTAAAAGCATAAAAAAGAATAAGAACTTGAATATTACCCAAATATCAGCAATGGCTATTTTTAAGTGGTAGCATTATTAATTCATTATTTTTCATACTTTCCAAATGTTTTATATCTAGTATGTATAATTTTATAATTGGAAAAAATGTATAACTTAAAAAATAGTCTCTGCCTTTTAATCCAATGATTCCTAGCTTTAGAATTTTTAAAAATTTATAATCATGGGGCACATGAGAGAATTTGTTACATATGTATATTGCATGAAGGCGAGGTCTGCACTTCTGAAGCATGATCCCTGCCCCCAGTGGTGAGTGTGGTACCCAGTGCGTGGTTTACTATTCCTTCTTCCCCCTCCTTCCCTCTCTCCCTTAGCAGTGCTCAGTGTCTGTTGTTCCAATCATTGTGCCATGTGTGCCCAGTGTTTAGTACCCATTTTTATGAGACAAACAAAAACACAGATTAGTAAACAAAAAATATTTAAACAATTATAATTCATTTCTAAACAACCCAAGTTTCTAAACAAAACTATTCGAAACATATCTATTAGCTAATCAATATAGTAGTCAATTGAGGAAATGTTAATAATTAAAAAGTATACTTATGGGCTAGAATATTAATAGTCATTAAATATGTATGAAGATTTTTAATACAAGTAAATGTCTGTTATATTATTAAATACAAGAGTAATCAATGAAGTATAAGAATATGTAACATCCTAAAAGAAAAACAAACTTAATAGATCCTTTCCCTAGAATCTAGGATTGTTAGAGAATATGCTACAACTCCTTTTTATACTTTTGAATGTAAACATTAGTCAGCAAGTGAGAGGCTGAGAGTTCTATGCAAAACCCAGAACAAAGTTTATATTTTAAAATAATCAGAAAAGTAAAAATGAAAACAATTTTTTTTAAAGGGAAAAGAAAAGCAGGGAAATCTGCTCCAGGTAGAGTGATTGTAAGAATAAAGTGCGGATATATGAAATAGAATGTCATTTTCAGGATATACAGGCCATCCAATACCACTAAAAGCTACACAGTAAAGTGAACTTCTAAAATGTCAATGATTGAAGCTAGAAAGGGGGAAAATCCCAAGTCACAGTGAGAAATGATACGTCTTTAAGTCACTGCAAGAAGCGTGGACCTTATTATACAGTTGAGAGGTAAGGATTTACGTGGTCAAATTTTCTTTTTAAATACCTACTTCTAGCTGCCACGTATAGAAAGAATCTAAGGGTTGAAGACTCAAAGCAGTAAGACAAAGCAGAAAGCTTCAAGTAGACATCCTAGGCAGGAAAGGTGAAGACCTTGGAGGAGTGGCAGAAATACAAAGTGAGCAACATACTTGAGAAACAAATAGGATGTTCCTATCACCTGGATTTTTTTTTTTTAATTCCTTGGAGTAGAATGGATGCTAAAACAGAAGAAGAATCTCCTACAACTCCTGGTTTCCAGTTAAGGTAGAATAGATATGGTGGTGCCACTAACCATGATTGAACACATAAAAAATTAAGTACTGGGAAGAAGTTTCAAGATGAAAGTGATAAATCCAGGTTTAGACTTCTTGATTTCTAATGCCAGTCAGGATGTACGTGAGGAACATCCACAGATTGGTCTTGATGCTCCTAAATTAATTATCTGCAACTCAGAATCCACTTTTCCATTGGAAATATAAAAATTAGGTCTTCACATATGTTAGGCAGCATAATGGCCCATCAAGATGTCCACACTATAATCCCTAGAATCTATAAATATTACCTTTCATGGCAGAAAGGACTTTGTAAATGCAATTAAACTATGGATCTTGGGATGAGGAGAATATTCTGAATTACATAGAAGAACCCCACGTACTCATAAGGGTCCTTTATAACAGGAAAGGTCTGACCAAAAGGAAGGTCATGTGACAACAGAAGCAAGAGGATGGAATATGCACAGAAGGGGCAATGGGTCAAGTAATGCAGGTGGCCTTTAGAAGATGAAAAAGCAAAAAATAAATGATTCTCCCCTTGGAAGTCCCCAGAAGAAACCAGTCCTGTCAAAGCTGTGTTAATTCAATGAAAATAATTCTAAACTTTTAATCTTTAGATAATACATTTGTAGGTTTTTTTTAAAAGAGACTAAATTTGTTTGTAAACTGTTACAGCAGCAACAGGAAACTACACAACAGGCTACACTATCCTGTTGAAATTGGGAACGAATCTCCAGTTTCATACAACAAAGACTAAAGACTTTTTTTACCACCAAACATACATAAAAGAAAATCTTGAGCCCTGGAAAAGGAGATAGGGGTAGGCAAACAGCAACATGAAGACCTTGGAGTCCTTGGAAAGGGACCCAAGAAAAGACAAAATGAAGTGAGTCTAACTTTCTGAGTGTCTCCCACAGAGTACTCCCTCCCACTTCCTCATCCACTGGCTCCTTGGCCTGATGTGTCCAAATTTCTATTATCCCAGCAAAAGCTATCAGTAAGGGAGAAGCAAAACAAGCAAAAAAAATCTTATAATTTCTAAAAAGCAAATAGCCCCTGATACGGGCCAAGATGAATATCCTTAACCTTTTAAAAATCTATTATCTAATTTTTGTATAGCTCATGTTGGACCCCATTAGCTGGAGACGCACATATGCACAAGATTTTTCATTCAGTTCCAAGGTCTCCAGGTCTGAAAACCTTTCTAGTCCTGTAAAACAGGCCCTTTTAAATAGGCAAACATTTAACTATTTTCCCATAAAAATCCCTCTGGAAACTATGCAATAACAATGTCATATATCTGCAACTGCCAGATATTGAAATTCATATTTGCAAGGGGAGTAATTGATAATAATGGTTTCTGGAAGCTTCTAGGTTGGTTAAGTATCAAATATGGCCTGCTCTAACAAGAAAAAAATTCAACACTAAGGTTCAGAAACATTCATCAATAAAAATTAGTATTGTACTTGAATTCAGTAATGTATAAATGTTATCTGATCTTCCCAATACATGAAAGTTTATTGCACCATTTTCTCACTGTATGTAGGAGAGATAACTGTCTTAAAATCCATGGACAAAAATATGATGAATCTATCTTCCCATGGAGAGGCATCTGTCCAAGGACTAGATTCAAAAAGAAGGTAAACACACTGTATGTGTGATTGAATGCAAATAAAAACCTGCCCTTCACAAAATAATATAATAGCAGCACCTAAAAACTGCTTACTACCTTACTCTCCTCAAATTCAATAAGTCCATAAAATATTACTAATACAATTTCTTTGCTAAGATAAAAAGTATAACATTAGTAAGTTAATACTCTATAAAGGTATATGTTAAAATTATTACTTGGGTAGAGAATTATGCTTGTTTGTAGTACTAATAGACAAAGGAGAGAATCAAATGCAAAATTGTATTAAAGAAATATGTTTGCTATATTTAAGTAAAATTGACTTAGCTGGTGGTAGACTTTTTTCAGTTATGACAATCATAATAATAATAACAACAAAAACTAGCACTTAATGAACCTTTAAAACAATGCCAAGCATACAGTATGTGCTTTACCTGAATTAACTTCTTTCTGCTTTATGATCACCCTACAAAGTCCTAATATCATGCCCATTGACTGATGCAAAGAGTGGTTCTCTATGTTACTCAAGGTTATGCAGCCACTGAAGAGGCAAAGCCAGGATTCAAATTCAATCAATCAGGCTTGGAGGCAGCATGGAGATAGATAAAGTGGCCTACTGTCCTCCTCCAGTGGGTCAGACACTGAAGGTACATGTGCTAAAAGCACAGATCCACCATCTGTAGCATTCAGGATCCTATCACCCTCCTCATGCCTCTCTGAGCACAGCCTCATCAGACTGCTCTGTATCCACCCCAGTAAAGAGAATAACTCATAGAGCCTCCCCACCTGCAACTGCAGGACTGGAGTAATAGGGGGAGCTCTTTGAGGTGATGAAGATTACGTTACTTCCCCTGGTTGCTGTGAGGACAATACAAGTAGTTCTTGCTTTCTGTAAGAGGTGATAAGAAGATAATTTGCCACATAATAAGTTTTCATTCTATTATTTTGGAAGACCGTATCCTTATCCAATGTCCCAATTACTGGGAACACTTGATTATTTTCCAGAGCAGTTTTCTTCCCCAAATCTTTCCTTCCTGGTATTTATTCAAATGAATATTTTATAAATAGTTCATACTTAGATACAAAAACCAAATGTCAACTGAATGTGACTCTGGAGATCACCTACTTCATTTTTTTTTCCTCATTAAACTTTATTTTAATGGGTCTCAAGATGCAAACCTAGGGGATCATCCATTTCAATTCTCTCTCCCCCAATACACAGAAGGTGCCAACAAAATGTATAAACATTTTAAGAAAGGAAAAAAACTGTATTAAAATTATAATTCTCAATATATACCAATAACAAAAATTGAACACAAGTCACGTTCGACTTCTACAATTACAAGAGGTGTTCAAAGCGGTTGCCATTAGTGTCCAGACACTTCTGATTATGGTGAACTAAAAGTAATACATAGATAACATCTCTTAAAATGTGTATACATTTTTTTGGCATCCCCAGTTTATAGCAAATGAAAACGATGTTTCAAAAAAATATGAAATGGATTAGTGACAGCTAGAACGAGAATCAGTCCCTTGACTCCCAGTGCAAGGCTCTCTTTATAACACTGTGCTTCTTCCAGGCATCTGACAGAGAGATCTGCCTAGAGCTGAATGGCATAGGAATAAAAAGATTGATATCATAAGTTTCAATATAAATTGTAGCTGCAAATGCAACTCAATACTACAAATTAAAGTGTTAACCCTCAAAAATACAACTATAAATGTAAGGGCTTTCCCACAAAGCATTTCTAAAAACCACAAATGTAACCAAAGTAGAATCAATATGTGGTCCTATAATTTTATAAACAAAAGAGGACTGAAAAGTCTTACAACTAATTCTAATGTACAACAAAAAATACTAAGCCGATAAAAAAGATAAATATTCCTTTCTAAGTATTCTAAAACTTTTGATACTAAATTAACAAAAAAAATGTACATAATTGGGATGACCCCAAGAGGCTTGTCACCAATTAATTTGCTTTCACTCTGAGAGAGTTTTGCCTAAAACAAAAATACCATCTGTTTTACCTAAAACATTAAGATGTTCTATTTTCTTGTCAGTTTAGAAAGCATATCTGTAGCTATTTTCCAAAAAGACAGCAAAAGACAATATATTTATGGGTGACTGCATAAGGAATGATGTTCAATCAAAATGTAATTTTCATCTACTGGAAGAAAATTTCATTTCTCCAATGAAAATAGTGTTGCAACTTTGGAAGAACACATAGTACATACACAGGTTAATTTTCACAAATAAAAAAGACCTTAAAAGTTAACACAGTAAAATAAGATTGTTTTGTTGTTAAAGACAGAAATGGTAAATATGTTTGTATTCACTTTGTGTATCTGTGTTGACAAATGAAATCTATCTTGTGTGAGGTTTCCAGGTGAATAGAGGAGAAAACAACAAATTTTTATTGGTGCTGTACCTCTGCCTGTTAGTAAGCCATCGTGTAAGTGGTAGAAATATGAAAACAAAACACAAACCACTTTCTATTTTCAAAGCACTTTTAGAAATAGTATTGGTCCTAGGAAAGACTATCTACTATACAACCCAATGAACCGATTAAAGAAGATACAAAACACTAGAGAAACATCACTCACAATGAACGCAAACACAGTGTCACAAGAGATGAAGAACATGTTCTGAAGAAAAACACAGAAGCCAACCAACTACCAACAATATGTTGAGGGTATATTAAGTACCTACAACAAATCTGAAACCCAGGTATGTTTTAGTTTGAAAAGCAGCCCAGTTCACATACAATTATCTTGCCTAAAAATGAAATAAGATAAAATAATGCTACTCTCTGAATAAAGGTGAAATAAGTAAGTCCAAATGCTCTATTTAAAACTTTTCTTTTACCACAAAGTTGTGAAGTGTTCTGAAGTCCAAGATGGGCTTGAAGCCCTCCCTGACTTTTTCAGGATCAGGATACCTTCACTAAAATCCTTTTCCTTGTTCCTCTTGTAGTGCACGCTTTATTAATCTGCATTTAGAAGGAAAAAAAATCTGGTTCAGAAGAATGGAAGACTTTGAAATATGCCACATCACTTCAGTCTATGCTCTGAACTGCTTTGAGTTAATTAGCTTTATGTTAGCAATTTCAGAAGACATGATGGACACTGGGAGGAAAAGAGGTAGAAATTGGATAGAAAAACCAACTGCTTAGGTTTTGTATTTTGAATTTTTATTAAAATTCTTTCTTACCCCCCCCCGCAAAAAAAGAAAACTAAGTTTGCAAGAAACTGGAAAAAATAAACAACTGAAGGAATTTCTCTCATATAATCTTCAATTTACTCGCACCCCAATGAAAATCACTTAAGAAATCACTCATACTCCAGACATTTAATTAACTTTAACATTTCCAGAGGACAATATACAACATCAACTAATAAGTGAAAAAACTTTGGTGCTACAGCAGTAATAGAACAGAATCATTCAAAATTTACATTATCTATTAAACACACCCAAACTAATGTCAGATATTCTCTGACATCATCTTCTTTCCAAAGGTTTTTTTTTTTTTAAGGTTATATAAAGTCATATAGTTCTAAATATCTTAACTAGCAATTACTATAATCCTCCCTAGATTACAGTCAGTATTCCCTATGCTAATTCTGCTTTTATATTGTAATGTATCAAAATATCTCATCATAACTCTCTACAAATGGGCTCCTATTTTTTTCTTTACTATCTTATGCACTTTCCCTTTGATAGGTCAAGATGTTGTAATAAACAAGCAAAATCACTTTAATCTCATCACACAAACCACACAACTAAAATATACTGAATAAACCTAATTCACTATATAATAATCTGACAATATACCAGAACCATACAGTTAGTTAAGAAAGTTTGATGTGAAATATACACAATAAAAAGGCAATTAAAAGGGCCTAGACAATTTAGCAGGTGGTCTCTGAACTATTTTGCCCTTGCTTTTTTCAAGAAATAACACTTGAAACTATCATTTAAAATACAATTTGCTTAATCACTTCCACAAATAAAATCTAAAATAATTTTTATCTAAGAATAAAATCACAGTAGAGTAATTATAAGAGTCTAGTAAGAAAGATTCTTTTAATGTTCATGTGAAATTGGCGGAAAGGATAATTTATGTCTTGAAAGCACTAGATATCACCATAGATCACTTAAAAATCAATGTGTGAGACTGACAATAGTGAACCGACATACATTTTCCTTCAAACTCCCAAATGACAGTAAAAATGCATATATAATTATGTTGTTTTAGGTAGCCTATCATAAACTTTAAACTGACTGATGTAAGCATTGTAAAAATAATTATTTCAGAAGATGTAAGAATGAAATAAGAAATTTTAAAAATAATAAATTCTGATAATAGGGAAGCCTGAAGTACAACTGAAAAGCTGGAACCTCAACAAAGTAAAGGACTTGCAAAGGCAAAAAAAAGTCAACACATACATATCTACATGCCTAGAGAATGTCGTACAAATGGATAAAGAATCAACACTGCTCAGCTAGCAAAGATTTCTGGAGGAACATTTTTGAACAGACTTTTGAAATGATGGGAATCAGAGCAAAGAAAAGTTGAGACATCCAAACATAGCTGCTAGCAACAATTCAATGCCATTCAGAAGAGTCAAAGTGGTTTCTGCATTACTGCGTTGTTTTTTTTTAAAGTGTCAATTATTTTAAGCAATTTCATAATTCTCCGAAGTTATTACACTATAGATTTCATGAACTATGAAATTCAAAAAATTTTAAAAAATCAAAAGTGTTCTCATAATTCATATACTGAACTGACACGAAGCTTCATAGAAACTGTTTATCCATTTGATCTGAACGTTCAGAAATTTTAAAGCAGACCCTGCAGTAATATGCTTTATATGCATATTGCTTTCCTAAAATTAAAAAAAGTACAAATTCACAAATATATCTACCCCTGAAGATTGTAGGTAAGGCATTGAGGACTTGTTTTAGGGGCAGTCCACACAGTAGAGAATAAGTCACAGACAACCTAGAAAAGAGACTCCCTGTGTAGGTTCTGAGGCAGAAAATGTGAACACATACCAGCAACAGTGCTACATAAGAAAGCAATGCAAAATATATATGTCATTGAATGAATGACTATGAACCATGGAATAAGTAACTACATTTTAGCATCATCCTACACAGTTCACTAAGAAATAGTAAATGTTTAAGAATGAAGACTCTGTTTAATAAGATATGCATAATAGGTGCACAATAAATATATTTTAACAAATAATTCAGTACAAATGAGGTAAGTTTATTTTTCTCTCTTCCTTTCGATTGTAACTTGTGGATAAATACCCTTAAAAAACAAAAAGATCATGGAATCATAGCACCTTGCAGAGTAACTTGCATACTTCGGTGCTCAATAAATATATGTCCAATTACACAGAGGAGCAAGGTGAAATTATATAGAACTCTCCCCAAAAAGGAAGAAGACTGAATTTTTCTCAAGTATTTCTTTCATGATAGTTCAAGACATGAGATGCTATCAGCATAAGAAAAAAATTGCTCATTATTATGCATTTTTCATGTACGATGCCCCAATAATTATGCATAAGAATTGTTTTTCTTTTATTCAATTAATTGAAATACTAGCCTATGCTGATCATTTAAATAAGGATGAATAATGATGAAAAAAGATATGCATGCCTTTATTTTATGAGCTTTTACTTTATCACGTTACTTATCCATTCTTAATTTTACAGAATACATTTGTTTTGGTTTTAAAATACAAAACTTCTCAGTTTCACTAATAATTATAATTGCTTGATATGATTTTTCTTCTCAATTAATATGTCTTGAGAATAAGTTTTTCAAAACATTTCTAGTACCCAGGACTGATTTATTCCGTTTAGACCTGTTTCTACAGTGTACAGAACACAACTCCAGTCTCTGAGCTGAAGGGGGAAAGGAAGAGTAGCCAATGACAGAAAATTTGTTAGCTGCTCTTTATCTAGTTAGTGAGTCTAATGAATAGATGCTAGCAGTTCTCAATAATCATTACTGTTTTCTCCTTTACTGATAGAAATCCAATTTTATTCAGAATGACAACAGTCCTGGTTGTTTAAAATATATATATAAATGAAGAAAAACAACAAAAAACTGATTGCCCTGCTAGATGTGCCAATGTGGCATAGTTCTGGTCAATGACATGTAATTAGAATTCTGATACGTGGAGACTCTGAGAAGGTTATTGTGTTCCCATTGTAATAAAAGACATCAGACTCAATGGGCATGACATTTATCCTTTGTTCATTCTACTTTCTGAAGGAAACACAGAAGGAATGTATAAAAAAGCAGGAACCACTGTGAATTCACAAGAACAATAATCACAGGCTAACAGTGGAAGAGTCAACAGGTAAAAAAAACCTGGACTTTTGATGACACCATGGAACATATCACAAGCCTCGGAATGCCTACCTTGAAACTTGTTCATAAGAAAAATAAAAGGCTTTCTTGGGAAGCCACTGTAATAAGGTTTGTTATATTCGGTTTAATGCAATACAAAATGAAATACTACACATACAAGAAATCTAGGTAAAACAAAGGGAGACCCACAAACACCAAAGTAAAAAATTTTCCCATAAAGATTAATCACTATAGACAATCTATTTAATAGTCTATCAAATATTATGCATTTTTATTGTAATTTCCACCCTCTTAATTTAGTAAGCACCTCTTATGTACCTTCTTCCATATTTCACTCAATTATTCACAACTTGTCTAATTCAAACAAGTCATCTTAATTTTCTCTATGGAACTTGAAAGACAGATTTCATAAAAACTTAAGCTAAAACTCAGAATTTACTAATCCCATGCTCTATTATAAAAAGAAATGTCAATTCAGGCATCTTTTTAAAAAAGCACTTTAGATGACATTTTATGAATGTAAGATATTTGGCCAATTCATTATTACTGATGAACATAAGTCTGTTAAAACATTTGTTCACATGATAATAGAGCTGAGATGCATATCCGTGTCTTCCCTCCAGCACAATTCCTAGCTTAAATGCTCCTGGCACAAGGTTGCTTTCCTCAAAGATTTGCAAGGTATCGTGTAAACAGAGAAACAAGATCAGCCCATATCTTCAAGGGATTTATAGCAAGTCCATTGGAGGAATATTATACATGTGGTAAATGGGATGTGGGTAAACACACAGTCTCATGGAGGCATATGACAATGACACCTAGTCTGACTCAAGGATCTCATAGTTTCCAGAGAATGTAACATCTGAGACCTAAAAGACAATCAGAAATGAATCAGGCAAATGGTGGGTGTGTGCACATACATGTCTATGTATGTGCATATTTTTGAGTATTTGGAAGGGAAGTGGGAGGATGCCTATCCCCCCACACCCTTACCTTCCCCTGGGGAGCAAAGGTCTAGAGGAAATAGAACATGGTATGTCAGAGAATTCATAGCTCTCTGAATATAGTCATCATGGGGCTGGAGAATATAGACCAGGCTTGGGCGATGTCAGAGATGATTCTAAAGAAACCAAAATGCAGACACGTAAGTCATGAAAGCATCTGGAGTTTATCTTTAGGGTAATGTAAAAAAAGAAGGGTTTTTAGCTTAGAAGTTACAAAATCATTGCCATTATCAGTTGAGTGCCTACATTATCAGTTGAGTGCTAGGTCCCACACTATAAAGTTAACATACACAACCTTATTTAATCCCTCCAACAAGTGTATGAGGCAAGGACCCCTTTCACAAGTTTGTCAATGACACCCAAGGGAGGGATAGTAGCAGCGTGAAGTAGGGTAGTGGCATTGAAGAAGAGAAATGGACAACTAAAGGATACATTTAGGAAGTAGAATGAAAAGATCTAACGTGTATTTGGAAACAAGTTGAAAGCAAACACAGATAAAGATGATCAGGGTAACTCTACAGTTTATTGTCCAAATGAATATACTTTGAGAATGAAAGGAGCCACTAAGGAAAAACTGTGACATATAGTAACTCTAAAGTTGAAAGAGCTTAAGATCACAGCACAGGTTCAAGTGGGGAAGAGGAGTTCCATTTCACACATGAGATGTAGGTGCTAGCAGACCACCCCAAGACAGTGATCTACCTACCCTGTGGGCATGTGGGTCTAGAATGCCAGAGACTTTTCTCAGTAGAGATCCATACTTGAGGAGTTAACAGTGTACTCATAGTAAAAGAAGACAATGGAACAGAAAATATCATTCTCACCAGAAGCTTCTATTTTTTTCAGTCTTTCTGATGCAAACAATAATTTAAGATCTCTTGTAGGCTCCTGCCTCTTTACTGTTCATGATTAGCATAACTGGAAGCCATATACCTATAGTACTGTTAGCAAACTCTTTACATTATGAAAATTCTATCAAAATTAGATGGACATTTCTACCTTTAGTTTGATAATAAAAATGACAATAATGATTTAGATTTCACCATGTCTAATGGTTTCCAACGTCCTTTTAATTCTTCATTTTTAATTCTTCATTTTGATTCATCTATCAGTCAGCTGAGATGACTTTATCAAGAATTTTAAAAATTTTATTCTTAAAAAGAAGGGAAGTGCTTGTGGTATGTTCTGCAGATTTTTCATATTTGAAAAAGTCTTTCTACTGCCTTAATACATGAAAGATAACTTTGAATATAAAATAATTTCAAAATTCCACAGTGTTCTTGTTAGAGAGGCCTAAGTCAGTCTAGCTTTTGTTCCATATTATACAATATACGTCCTTCTGCCTGGGCACTTTTACAGTATGTCTTTTTTTCTTTTAATTGAGCTAAGTTACCAAAGTGTACTAGGAGGTGGCTCTCCTTTTCATTTATATTACCCAGCACTTAGCTTTCTTCATCTACAAAGCAAGGCCTTTTCAGCTCAGAAAACTTTTCATCAATTATATCTTTGATCATTACCTCGGCTGTATTTCCCCCTAAAGATCTATAATAATACTTTTGCTGAAATCTTGTCCTCCATACCTATCATCTTCTTTCTCATTGTTTCCATTTGTCTTCCCTTTTTCTGCATTCTTAAAAAGCATCTCATGGTTTGTTTTTTTTTTCTCCTAACGTTACGGATACTCTCTTGACTGTGTCAGCTTCCTTCTATCGTTTCACTAGTGAAGATGCTCTGTTATTGCACGCCCAACAATCTCTCCATATCTTACTCCTCCTCTCTTCCAAATCTTTTCTTTTTCATTTCTTTGTCACTTTTTCTTTTCAATGTTTCACTTCCTGTCTCAGAGTTCTCAGAGATCATGGCTCTCAAAACTTTTTGAGAATTCCAAGTACTTAAAACAAAAAGGTCATCTCATT
The DNA here is from genome assembly GCF_000164805.1 of Carlito syrichta. Classification (NCBI taxonomy): domain Eukaryota; kingdom Metazoa; phylum Chordata; class Mammalia; order Primates; family Tarsiidae; genus Carlito; species Carlito syrichta. The sequence goes on from NW_007246506.1 coordinate 649,222, forward strand.
TCTTCATTTCTATAATAAATCATTTTAACAGGCAAGTTATTCTTCTGAGTTTTCATATTACACACTATTTTTCTGTCATTCTGTGGAGCTTTTTCATAGGTTTCCTATAATAACTTTCCATTCACTTATCCTCACAGAAGTAGACATCCACCCATATCCTGTGTTTGTTGTTAAAGTTACCCTTGGTCTTTTTTAAAATTTTGGTATTGGTTGAAGTCCTCTCTTATCTTGAGTATGTTTATCTGATAACTATCTGTTAAGCACCCACATAGTATGCCAGGTATTTGTCAGGGGATTCAAAAACAAACAAGTTCCCCGTCCTCATGGGGCTCCTATTTTAGCAAAGGAGATGAATAACAAGGAATAACTGACATGACCAGTTTGTTAATAACACCATGAAGAATGTAAAGAGGATGCAGTGATGCACTGAGTGAATAATAAGTTCACATGCAAAGATCCAACCTGATTGCCAGTTCCCAAGAAGCTAACATCCAAGGTGGTTGTGCCTGACCAGTGCTCAGCCTTCTATACCAGTGCTGATTCTGAACAAAGGAGGAGGAGCTCCTTTCTTCAACAAAACTATCACAGTATTCTTCTGGCCCATGCCACCACCAACAGCAATTTCCTTGAGCAGACTTTGCCAGATCAATGATTTACCATCGGTTCCCTACGTGTTCCTGCCTACTTTATTTTTGGCAGATTCCATCTCCAAATTGATTGCAAAGTACAGACACAGTGGAAGCCCTTTCATTAATGTGATCAAGGCTTGCAATAGATCTAAAGTGTTCAAAGTGACCTGAAAATAAAACTCAAAACAGAAAATCATTAAGATATATATGCATTATTCGTAACATTTTACTTTGCTATGAAACATACAAATGTGCATCATATTCTAACTATATAACGTAAAAGTAAAATCTTTACTTTGACTATGAGACTACTAATTAGAATTCTGTGCCATATTTTCTGCATAGCCAAACATGAAATAATCATCTGTGGTTTCAAGCTTAGATTTCTCTATAGAAAAGAAATAACGAATTCAGAAATATTAAGCTATCTGAGGCAGACTGTTTCTATATTTTTATGATACCTTTTCAACACTTTGGCAATAATCCCACCAACGTTTTTAAGTGACTAGCCTTTGTAGAATATTTCCAAAGCACTCAACTTCATTAAAAAAGGGTCTTTTTACATAATCATCAGTGTAATAAAATTATCAAATTATAAGAAAAAAGTACTGAGCAACTGTTTTTTAGAATCAACAACTGATTCATGATAATCATACAACTGGAAGATTGGAGGGAAGTGTATTGGCCTACTAGCTAGCAGCCTGCTGGCTAAGGCCAAGTTGCTATGGGCACAGACATGGAATGGACAGCATCCCATTGATCTAGTTGGTCACTTAAGTAGAAAGAGATTGGTCAAGAGACTTTAGGCAGGGAGAAAAAGAAAAAAAAAACCAGTACTTAAGTTCTTAACAGCCACAAAAAGAAGCACCCTTCTATAAGAAAAAATCTGTCCACTTTTCTTGTTGACATAGTATCAGACTTATAAAGCCTTAGGGGTAGATATTAAGGAAAGGAAAAGGAATTCATCTTCATATTTGCTTGAAGAGACCTGCATGTTTATTTTATTTCTAACTGTTTATCACTGATCAGCAAGTAACTGCATTTTTTTCAGTGCAGTTTTATCAGCTTTATAGTTTGTAGATATCTTAGACTGTGGCAATAGGCTGATTATTGAACCAAGGTTTTGGTGTTTCTGTGATTGTTCATCTTTTGTGTTTCCATATGCAGTTTAATGGGAAATTAAGAGTCAGTCTCAGGGTCTCTAGTTAGCCATCATGTAAATTGGAAGTGTCAACTATTATTTTAATATAATAGGTGTTATTTCATCTAAGTCAACGTATCTCAGGAATTAATATTCATCATTTCTGATGCCATAAAATAAATAGAAACACAAAGAGTGAGGAGAACACTGGAAAAGGTGGTGCCTTTCCTCCTCCTCATCTCCTCCCCCAAAGACCCTTATATTTCCCTGAAAAATCAAGCAAAATGCTAGCCTGTATATGACTGATTTTGAATGGCAAATACCAAATAAGATTATTTTACGTTGTTGCTCAGACATAATCATATAGCTCCAATCTAGTTCCAACCATTAGTCAATGCAAAGATTTTTAACATAAGATTAATGTATCATGTTGAAGGTACCTCCAGTTCCCTAAAAAACTTTTTGCTATTTGAATAAGGTACCATAATCCATTCAGTCTTTGGGGTAAAGCATCCTTTCTAAAAACACCCCAGCAGGTTACAGACAAGATGAAACACGTCTCTGGATAATCAGAGAACTGATCAGCCTATATATTGGGGAAAAAAATCAATGTTAAAACCTAACTGAGATAGAAGGTAGCTGAAAATACACAAACACCTTTTACAAGCAATATACACTTAAACAGAAAAGCATCTCAGAGGAGAGTTTGTGAACTCATCCCTCAAATCCAATATAAATTCATAAATACACTATGCTATTAATGCCCAGATAGACCTCAACCAAACTAGAATATAGAATAGTTCAGTTTTTATGTTTTTAAGAGTCTCCAGAACCATCAGTTAGCAATTCAAAAGAAAGGTTCAAATTAGCTATAAAAGGTAAAGATATTTCAGCTTTTCTCAGAATAATAGACCCTATAGAGGAATCAGGGTATCAAATCCTAGTCAAATCCTGTATTCTATTAGTACCTTTAATTCTTTCAGGATAATTTTTTTTTAAATAGCCAACTATTTTCAAAAAAGAAAACCCTTAATCATAATGACTTTACACACTTATTTGTCTGCTATGTGAAGACATTTCTATACTAGTTCTCTAATACGTGACAAGATTTTAGCTTAAAGCATCACAATCTATGAACAATAATCAATAAGCACAGTTTTACACTAATTATCACTACTAACACTCTTCCATCTCCCCCACAGTCAAGCACAAAGCAAGCTCATCTGGACATTTACAACTCTCTTATCAGACTCATTTCTCAGACTACTGCCACCTCTGTTCAAGTCACGAAATCTCAGTTCTGCCCTTAAGCTACAAATGCTTCTATCAAATCTATATTAAAATAAATAATGCTCCCAGAATCTGAGTGGTCAGCATTCTATTTTCCTAGAAATTCTATTTCCAAAGAATAAAAATAAGGTTATAAGCTTGGTTTCTTCATTTAAAACTTATGCTTACTAAACACTGGGCACACGAGCACAAAGATATGAACCATAGATGATGGGCACTGCTAAAGACAGGAGGGAAGAGGGAGAAAGGGGATATAAGGGACACACAACCCACCTATTGGGTACCATATCCACTATTTAGGGAGAGGAAGAGTAAGAATGCTTGCTAGAAACCCAAAGCTTGCCTTCACATAATCTATTTATGTAGTGAATCCTCATGTGTACTCCGTAAATCTAATTTTTTTCAAAAGCATGTTTAAAAAATCAGTTGGGGATATTAGTTTCTCAGATACATTTTCATGTGGTGTAAAATATATATTACATAATATGGTAATGAAATAAAGTTATCTAAAGCCTTGAATCCCTTAAACTAATAGATAATTATTTCTAGGAAACAGTTTACAAAAACAATATTGAAAATACAAAATGTACAATCAGACAAATATACTATGTCAACAACAACAACAAAGTCCTACAGTAAAAAATCAACGTGATAAGGTCAATCCATTCAGTTGTTTGGAAGAATCTTTTGTACCCACTCATTCTGAAGAGCCCCCACAAAGTGCAATCTCAATGAAGTTAATTCTATTAATGCATGTTGATAAGATGCAACCTAAAATTTTTCAGGTCTCATGGTAGAAAACTCTAAAATCTCCAATGAATAGTTATACAAATTCTAAGTTCTGCTGAACTTTTGTTTATTTTTATATTTAGTAGTATTTAAAGTTTACTAAGAATCACTCTGGCAGCCAAGCTCCAAATAGTAGATGAAAAAACTAGTTGGGAAGAATATATATACCTGGATACTTCATTTTCATATAGAATGTGAGCCATGTTCTATGCATATCCAGTGTCTGAAGCTTAATATACTCTTCAGTCAATATTTAAATATTTTAACAAATCTTTATATTAAATTCTTACTATATTGAATATAATAGAAGCATAATAATGAAAATAAATCAAAGAAATAACTCCTACCCTCGTAGAATTGTAATCTAGAAGGATTATAAGCCAGCATCAAACATGAGTGACCCATTTTGGATCTGATCTAGAAGCAATCTAAAATTTTTTGGGTCTCATAGTAGAAAACTCTAAAATCATAATGGGGTGAGACTCTGGGCATCTTGGAAGGTGGATGACTATTTTGTACATGAGAGGTAAGTCAATTGTGGCAGCCAGTGTGTGAACTGTGTTAGATAGCCTCCAAAGATAACTGCCTTTATCCATTCCCTTTGCCTCCTATACATACTCTTTACATCAAAAAATGGATAATAATTCCCTTCCTCTTGAATCTTGGCTAACCTCAGTAGCTTTCCTGACCAATAGAATATACTGGAAATATATTTCTAGGTCTTCCAAGGCTAGATACTAAGAAGTCTTGCTGTTTCTACCCAGAAAACTCAACTCTTGGAACTCTCATTCTTAAGATACTCTTTCTTGGAACCAGTCACCCAATCTTGGAACCAGCCACCATGATTAAAGAAGCCCAAGTCATAGGGAGAGGCCATGTGTAAGCATTGGCAGTTGACAACCCTAAATGAATCCTCAGACAACAGGAAGCAGTCACCTCCAACAATGTGAGTCAGCCATCTTGGACATTCAGTCCCTTCATGCCTTTGGGAAACTCCAGTCCCAATCTCCAACTGACTGCAATGGTATGAAGGACCCCAAGCAAGAACTTCCGAGCAGTTCTACAGAACCATGGAAGATAAAATAAACTGTATTTAAGACACTAAGTTTTGGGGTAGCTTGTATGCAACAGACTATTAAAATATTCGACTATCAGGTCATACTTTCCTCAGTAGGCGATAAGGAGTCCCTGAAGAATGCTGAGATTAAAGTAACTCTCTCAGAGCTCTACTTTGGGTAAAATTCTCTGATGACTACACGTAATAAATTAGAGACATAGAGATATTGAAGAAAAAAGAGCAAGAAGCATTGAAGCAGTTCAAGCAAAGCATAAAAGATGGCTTAGAACCATAAAGTAATAGGAAAAAAGAAGAGGATGCATGTCAGAGATGAGTAGAGGTAAAAGTCAAGACTCTCTAACTGATGAAACTCAAGAAACAATAAAAGGTAGGGGTCAAATTGGGTTTGGGGGGTTTCAGAACCTAGAGAACTTAAAAGAGAATGATCTCAAAGTATCATTCCCACTGGGATCCCAAAGGAAAGCATGTATGGAGAAAACCAGAGGAAATTAAATTAGAGGTACTGGGAGGTCATCCAGAAGGAACCATTCAACAAGAAAAGGGCAGTGGGGGCATAAAAGGACTTTCCCAGAATTAAGTACTTTGTATATCTGGTTGATATTCTGAAGTAGCCAAGCCCAGAAAACACTGACTTCCTCTGTGTCTCCACATTATTAATAGTTTCTTTTAAGTTAATCTTTTGTTTTTTTAATCCAAAAAATGAAAGAAGGATAAAGAAACGTAGGAATGCTTTTCAATAAATATCTTCTTAAAAATTATAAGCACTTAAAGGTAAAGTCATAAAATTAGTTTGAATACATTATTCTCAAACTAAAAATGATTTTGCTTCAAAAATTAAATTTTCAGATTTATAGAGGTTATCTCAATATAATTTTGATTATGTACTTGGTGATATTTAAAATTATTCACCTTAAACAAAGAGTTCCTTTACAACTTGTCAAACCACATGGCTTCCTGGCCTATTATAGCAAAGTTTATTCCTGTTCTGCCTAAACAGACTACTGAAAGAAGACTGAATTATCCACCCCAGTCTTAGACTTCCAACTTGCATTATCAGTGTCTTCTGATTCTCTAATTTTGCAAGGCTTTATATTAAATTTCTTTACAATCAATTTCCTTAGGAAATTTTAAATATAGAGAGAAACAAAATTTTTCTTAGGTTTAAAAATCACTTCAGGTTAGCCAATTTATGACATGGTGAAGGTGGCCTAACTTAACTCTTTACCACACCAGTTTTCACACAAAAACTATGAACTCACACATTATATAGCTCACATAACTCAGTGAACTAAATTAGGCACAGTGACATGTACTAATGTCACTATCAGTGAATAATGAACTACTCACAGACGAAATTTAGTTAGGCTATAGCCATAACTAATATTACCAATAGCCTGATCAACTTCATTTATATGTATTATTTAAATTCTGTGGGTTTTGATCAATAATTCTCCACCTTTTTTACATTATCACCTCCCTAAGGACTTTGTTTTTTTAGATATTTCCTAATCACCCCCCATGCAGTTTTAATACCACACATAAACTATTTATCTGTTATGTACTGTACCTGTGCTTTATATATTAAAAAGAACAAAATTTTCCTCAAATACCCCCAGGAACCAATTTGCACTCTCCTAGTAAGGATCTTCTCCCCCACTGAGAATGCATGGTTTATTTAGATAAATAATTTGTTACTAAAATAGGGACTATATCTATAATTAAAATAAAGCTAAGCATTATAGAAGACTCATGAAGACTAAGAGAAAGACTCATGGCTACATTCCCAAAACTTTCCATTTAAAGACTGACAAGGAGCTGAGCTCGGTGGCTCAGCCTGTAATCCCGCGCCTTTGGGAGGCTGAGGTGAGTGGATTGCCTGAGCCCGCGGGTTCGAGACCCACCTGGGCAGTGAGACCTCATCTCTACAATAAATCAAAAAATCAGCCGGGCGTTGGTAGCGCATGCCTGTAATTCCGGCTACTTGGAAGGCTGAGGTGAAAGGATCGCAGGAGTCCAGCAGGTCGAGGCTGCGGTGACCGGGAGCGGCCACTGCACTCCGGTCTGGGCGACAGAGTGAGACTCTAACTCAAAAAAAAAAAAAGATTGACAAGGACAATTATTTAACTTTTAGTACCTGCTAAATAAAATTATCAAATTTTTCCATTTTAAAGGCCACTATCGTTCCTCCATTCTTCACTGATTTTACTGAGAGATCAGTAACTAAAATAATTTGTGGCTAACAAGTAAAATATAGTTAAAACCAAAAATATTAGAAGACCTAAAGTACTGTAAAATGGATAATATACATAAAAGAATCCTGACAATCAGAAGTATTACCAATTTACCTCACTGTAGAAAGAGTAGCTAAGTTTGTTAGAAAAGAACTATAAAGAAATGCTAGTGAGATGAAGAAAACTTTAAAGATAAATGCTTTAAAAAAATAAAAAAGCAACCATTTTACTAAGAGCCTTAAAAATTTCATTTATATTTACCTATAATTAAAACTTCTCAATATTAAAGTTCAAAAATATTTTTCTTTTATTAATATATCTATATCTCCCAAATGTCTTCTTCCAGCATACGTAAGGCTAACTCTCAATCACTGCTTGCTAAGGCTGGAACAGTAAAGGAAGGAGACACACCAAAGGGAACATCTTTTTCTCTGATCCATTATGGTTCCAGTCCCACCTCATTCCACCCACCCTAACATGCATCCAAAAGGAGATTAATGCAGTAAGGAAGGGGCTGGAATCACTTATAGCAAGCATATGTTATTCTTATAAGCAGCCAAAACAAAGATCTTCCTTCACCAAAACATAAAAATTTAAAAAACAGTTAATAGATGGGAGGATTTAAGCTTAAACCCATATAGATTTATTAATGCCATAGTTTTTTTATTAGGAATATAATATTTAAGGAACAGGCATATAACCCCAAATGCACCAAGTTATTACTTATTTTAAGACAAAGAAAACATTCTAGAATTTTATAATTGATATTATATTTGGTGTCCTTGTTCTCTTATCCTATGATTTGGCTATCTGAAGTTTCTTAAGACGTCAGCAGCATTACCAAAAACTGCAGCATTACTAAAATACCAGATAAAAAACACATAGCTTCATATTCTAAGGACTAAGCTATGCATGTCTTAAGTCTCTACTTACTGAAAAAATTAGACCACTAACGCTTTAGTCTACACTTAACTAAAATCTCAACTTTACTAGCAACTGTAAGTTTTCTATAATACTTTGATTCCATTTATTTTTAAAACAATTTTAATAAACTTATGTCACTAAAATCATGAGTTACTCTTTAAAATTCTTATTTTACCCTATGATGTGAAAGAGGTGATGCTCAAGTTCTCAATTTTGACAGGAGAAGGCTTTATTACAAAAATAAAGATAAATAAATATGAAAACACTGTGTGCTTGAGCCCACTGTGTAATGACCCACAGATACTTAATCATTAAAAACAGATACCTGACAGCTAAAGAATTACCAATAAAAGGTAAAACACTTATTTACAAATCAGAGGTAGCCGCCAATTAAATGCCCAGGTTTAAGGTCACTGAACACCCTTTCCATTTACATTACCATAAATCAATAGTGCTAGCACAAGGCAGTTTGACCAGAAAAATGACAGTTATCTAATGAACAACTTACAGTAGGAACCCTGATCTTTAATAATAATTAAGCTGCTACAACAATCAAAACAGCCTGGTATTGGTACAAGAACAGGCATATAAACCAATGGACTAGAATTGAGATTCCAGAAGCAAAACCTCAATTTCTCAACCAACTCATCTTTGACAAAGCCTCCGCCATCTACTACCGGGGAGGGGAGAACCTATTCAGTAAATGGTGCTGGGAAAACTGGCTGACCACATGAAGAAGATTTAAATAGGACCCCTACCTATCCCCATACACAAAAATTAACTCTAAATGGATCAGAGATCTAAATGTAAAACCTCAAACTATAAGAACCTTAGAAAATGCAGGAGACATTCTTATAGAAGTTGGAACTAGCAACCAGTTCCTGATCAAAACCCCAAGTGCTCATGCCATAAGAGATAAGATAGATAAGTGGGACCTCATTAAACTGACAAGCTTCTGCAATGCCAAAGAAACCATCAAGAGAGCAGGGAGACGAGACATCCCACAGACTGGGAAAATATATTTGCCAACTCCAAGTCTGACAAAGGCCTAACATCAAGGATCTACAAGGAACTCAAAGATGCTGAAAAGAAAAAAACAAACAGCCCTATTAAAAAGTGGGCAAAAGATATGAATAGACACTTCTCAAAAGAAGACATAGGAGCAGCCAACAGATATATGAAAAAATGTTCAGCTTCACTAGTCACCAAGGAGATGCAAATTAAAACTACACTGAGATACCACATAACTCCAGTCAGAATGGCCATCATCAATAACTCAAAAAATAACAGATGCTGGAGAGGATGCGGCAAAAAGGGAACACTTCTACACTGTTGGTCGGAGTGTAAACTAGTACAGCCTCTGTGGAAAACATTGTGGCGATTCCTAAAAGTTCTAAAAATCGACCTTCCATATGACCATGTAACCCCCTACTGGGAACATACCCAGAAGAACTCAAATCACTCTATAAAAAAGATACCTGAACATGTATGTTTATTGTAGCATTGTTCACAATAGCAAGAACATGGAACTAACCGTGCTGCCTAGCAAAAGATGACTGGATAAAAAAAATGTGGTACATATACACAATGGATTACATAGCCATAAAGAAGAACAAAATCATGAACTTCACAGCAACCTGGATGGAATTAGAGTTTATAATACTGAGTGATTTTCACAGAAACAAAGATCTGAGTATCATATGTTCTCACTCATAAGTGGACCTTGAACAACTACCGTAATACTATAATAAAAGGATTGACAGTAGTGGGAAATTGCGGGGAAGAGGGGAGTTGGGGAGGTGGGACTGACAGTAGTCGAGATCTGCCTGGGGAGGTGGGGGCATACCTCATCAACAAGGGCATCTGCACAATGAATATTTGTAAATCTACCCTGAATTGTACCCCACAATTAAAAAAAAATTTTTTTTAATAATAATAATTGAGCTTCGTCACCTAATTAAAAATAGAGTCAGGGATTAAAGAAAACAAGGTAGCTAAATGAAAAGTTAATTCAGAAAAAAATATAACATGAAAGTAAACAGTATTATAAAAATAAGGGAATTTTCCATCATAAGCTACATATTTACCATTCCATATATTTTATCTGTGAGAAAAAAATACTATTACAGTGTATTTAGCAGTCAATGTACCAAGCCAAGCACTGGGTTACAGCTAGTAGCACTGAATATAACACAGTTATGAAAGAAAATACATCTTTTTCAGAAAAAAGTTTTTAAGTGAATAAACTGATTCAATGAAATAATGCCTCAAAATATATGCTAACTAAAAGACCAGAAGCATAAAACCCAAAAATGTTAAGCAAGAAAAGAGGTAAAGATTTATAACAAATTTACCTTGGCTCTGCAACCAGCTTTATTATATTTCTTTGTGGCAGAGAATCTTGTGATTTTTGTTTCAAATCCTATAAAAAGGAATATTTTATTTTACTTTTAAAATTTAAGTTTCAAAATTAGCTACACAATAGCACCTTGTAAAAATCTTGAAATGGATAGCACAGGGAGGGGAAAAAAAGTCTCTCCAGCTACATAAAATCTATTAAAATTCAAAATAACTAATCCAAATGTGCATGTACATATGCACGTGTGTATGTGTGTATTCTGACTTCAAGTACAACATATGTTATAGGGGCTAGCATCTATGATGGGTAAGTTCCATTTAGAAATTAAATCAGAGTTTAGAGATAATTATGCAAAAAGCTATACTACTTTAGTTTTATATCATGTTTTATATCCTTAAAAAAGTATGTCCATTTCTTGCATTTTTTATTTTAATATGAAAATGTTTAATCATGACTCGATTACAAGTATCACTACATGAAAATGTGAAATCTATGTCTGATTCCAGATGTAAAAATTCAAATTACATGTACAATTACGAAGCCTATCATTCATAATAGGTTCAAATGATAAATAAATTACAATTTAAAAATATCTGAGTTGCCAAGTGGAAGTGTAAAGATGCTTGAAATCAACCATTTTCTCAACATCTTCCTTGCTGCAGTATAACATGCTCTACTTTTCATAGTACATTCTATCTTATTAGCTTTTCTGATTCTTGCAGCAGCTCAAGGCAAGGCAGACATTATCATTTCATTTTACAGATAAATGAATGAGGGCTCACAGATGTTAAGTAATTTTTTCGAGGCCCCAACAATCAGGGTGCCAGGTTGAAGCTAACTAATTCCTTAATCAACGCTCTACTGTGACACGTATTACAGCCTACCCTTAGCACTTCATGGACCTATCCTGAAACCAGAAGATCATTCACATTTACATTTAGCAAGAATAGATTAAGGGCTTACAAAAATTCAAACAGCAAGGGATTTTTAATTAAAGCCAAACAAAATAGCTGATTACTAAATATAATGTCTTATAACATCGTCTTAGTGTTCTAAAAGCCTATATTTTTCACATACTTTGAAATCCTTATAAAAAAGTACAGGTCATTTATATGAAGTGATACAAATTTTTTCAAATAATATACAAAGAAACAATATTTCAATGTCTCTTTCATTAAGCTTATCATTCCCCTTTCTAATATAAAAACAAAAGAATCACACATTTTAAAGATGAATATAGAAGAGATCAACTAACCATCTCTAGGAAGGTATCAGAAAAGTAAGGGTCATATGTGTGTTTGTCCTTCAAAATGAGAAGAAATGCAGAATTTCCAATAATCTTCTCCAAAATCATTAATGAATGAAAGAGTCTGTAAACCAAAAATTTTATTAGTCTGAGAAGTAACTTAAAAATCTTCATACAATATTTTCCATTTTAAAAATAATGGCCAAAACATCAATATTTTCATCTTATATTCATAAAGTAAAACTACAATGAACTAGTAACAAACTGGTTCTTTTTCCCCAAAACTAAGTATTTACAAAAATGATAAACAAGAAGATATTACTGGTAAGGATTTATTTAAAATTGAAAGTTGAAACATATAAATTTGTTCAAAGTCCTTAAACTTTCTATAAATATCCTATCAAATAATAAGACTATCCAGGATAATTGCTCCCATAACTGTAATGCATTCTTATCAAAAAGTAACAATTGGCTTCTTAACTTTAGGAAAAAACAAGCAAGGGTTGAGACAACAACAAAAAAAAAACCCATAGGATTAATCATTCGTCAACCAGTATATTTGTCATTTCCCCAAGAATTAAAAGAGACATTTTGTGTGGGAATGGTGGCTCATGCTTGTGATTCCATCACTTTGGGAGGCCAAGGCGGAAGACTTGCTTGAGCCTAGGAGTTTGAGACCAGCCTAGGCAACACAGCAAGACCGCATCACTACAAAAAATTTTAAAAATTAGCCTCGTGTGGTGGTGCATGGCAGTAGTGCCAGGTACTTGGGAGGTAGAAGGATCCTGTAAGCCCAGGTCAAAAATACAGTGAGATGTGATTGTGCCACTGCACTCCAGTAAGGGTGACAGAGTGAGATACCAACTCATAAAACATATACATGCATACATACATACATACATGCATAAAGAATAAATTAAGAAATAGACATTTTGTTGAATTTAGTTTCACATTATTGCTCATAAGAACTAAAAGGAAGAGTTTTTCTCAGATCTAGATAATGACACTGTCTTCATTCCTGTTACTTTTCTCGGTCATTGAAATTACTAACTTGTATTCAAATTGTATTTTATGTCTGAGGAACAAAAAGGATGTTTCAGAATCTATTGGTTCAAGACTAATTCTAGAAAATAACCTCTGTCCACCACTAGCTACTGCTAAAAGACTATTGATGGGAAAATAACTTGTTTGAAAATTTTTTTTCAAATTCAGTCATGCTTCCTTATGGATTTACAGAGCAGGCATTTCTAGGTAACTTATACAAGAGACATCTGTAGAGAATCCTCGTTAATCGCGTTTTCAATTATATTATTTTTTCCAATACAAAAAGCAACTTTGGATCTATGCCTTAAAGATATTTTTTGTTGTCATGCAACAAAAAAAAATCTATAAAAGACAATGGAAATAATATCTTTTTTGCAGAGCCCTTTTTCCACCTCAACCTCCCAAGTACCTGGCATTACAGGTATGCACCACCACGCCAGGCTAATTTTTTAAAGATGTAAGTGATCAGGATCAATGTTATTAAATATATTTACACAATAAATCAATAGTTTTAATACTGAAATCTTATGGATTTGCATCCACGCTATCAGACAATGAAATGTCTCATTATACTTAAATGTCTTCCTAGATAGTACTAATTGTTCTCACCAGACTAAAAGACTGTATAAATGAATGCAGTTAAGTTATAAAAATAAGTCCTTCAATCGGTTTATTTCTACTGTCTACATGGCTGTCTTTCTTAGGCAGCCTGAGCCTGCAGAATAAAAGTCATGTTTTCAACTAGCTAAAACCACATATGTATTATAGTATATTAAAAAGTCCTAATTAAACTGAGTGGAAGCCAAGAATCATCCAATATCCTAAAGGTATACATGTAGCCTTCTCAAGAGACGAATTATAAGACTACAGCACAGCATTCCCCAAATGCTTTCTCAAGATGTATAGAGTTGCTTTGTTTAAAACAAAACAAAGCAAGACACAGTACATAATTTGGGGAAACACTGTGTAAATGTTTCAACATTTCATTAATATGGAATTTCCCAGGGCCTCTAATTTCCTAACATGCACTTATCCTATTAATATGGAACACAGTTCAGGAAAAAAATTTACTGAGGAATCAGTTTTATAGTTTGCTGTCATTGCTGCTGCTTTAAGGAGATGTTACCTGCCTGTCATGCAATAGTTTTCATGTTCAGTTTTCTCCTACCTACCTTAATCACAAGTTAGGAATAATGGGCAGCATTCTAAAACATTGCTCTACTAACTGACCTCATTACCATTTCTTCTTCTCTTCCACATAAGTCCAATTATCTACTTATGAGCTGAACATCTATTACAATCATTGTCCCAATTTAATTTGTTTATGTCATGATTTGAATTAACCTTCAAACAGGCCATGATATATTCTTGCTTTCTAGTTTATAATTACATAAACACTCAATCCACTGTTGAGAACTTGACTCACAGAGTCACTCCAGAGGAGAAAGAAGGGCCTGGATCCCTGATGACATTTGTGGAGCTATCATGCCTGAACCAATTACCTGTAGATTTCTTTTGTATAATATTAAAATAAGCAGGATAGGATTTACTCTGTTTCAGGTTGCTATTGCTAGCAGTCAAAAACAACCTGTAACTCATATGCTTATTCACAGGGACATTTCTGCCAACATCTGAATGAATAGCAGTCTCAGTCCAAGTGTAAGAGAACACCTAATGCTAGCTTCCTCTTTGCTGCTATTTCCCTAACGTGTGTTTTGAAATTTCATTCTTAAAATGTTTGTACTAATGACTTGATAATTGCTTATGACTTTTCAATAAAGTGTGAAGTGCTCACACAGCAAATTTACAAATGTCAAGTACAATGAGAATTATTGCCCTTTCTTCCTTAACATGTAATTCTATATGGGGAGGTTTTTATAAGCTAAAGCAATACAAAACGTATGGAAGAACTAATGACTGGCCTTCCAAAAAGGTCATAAGACATAACAAGTTCTGTAGCAAAATCTCAATGACTCAGTGTACCCAAATCTCTTTCAATAATGGTAGCCAGCAAGAGCAAGCAGACTATGATTTCTCCAAGTCCTTTTAGGAGCTCTGCTCTGGTCTGATTCTAAGCAGTTTGACTTCTATACTCTCAATAAACGAAGAAGGCAGGAGAAGGTGAAAAGGAAAAACAAAATACCTGAGCCTACTTTCCAAAATTCTTTCTGTGGGAGAAACACTATCATTATCATCTAATGTGTATTTTCCACTTTAACCTCAGGTCAACCTCAATAGACGGATGCCAAACATACTTGCCATAACAAAATTGAGAAGATATTCAAGACACTACCTTGAGTATATTTTTTAGGAACTGAAGTCAACTAATAAAACCTCAAGAATATCTTTTTTCCCTTAATTTCTAGAAAGTCAGTCAAAATATTACGAATAATTTAATCAACACTACAATTAGCAATAGAAGTCATTGATCAATTATTTTATGTTGATTTTATGTGCTGTGTACACTTTTCTTATATAGGAGTAGTTATAACAAAAATATTCACTTTTTAAATCTATATTTTAGGAAAACAGTATTTTTAAATTTTTAAATATTTTCAAAGCATACCATTGTTAATAGAAAAAATATCTAGAAGAAATACAGTCTAAACAGTAGTTGGAAGGAAGGAAGGAAGGAAGGAAGGAAGGAAGGAAGGAAGGAAGGAAGGAAGGAAGGAAGGAAGGAAGGAAGGAAGGAAACTATTTCCCCAACAAAGGAATTCCTCTGCACTGATCCTAATGAATGAATGGTCATACAAACCCTGACACAGTGCTAGCACACTCACTATCACAAAAGGTAGGGGTTTTTTCCGCATTATTAGGAAGCATTGTTTACAAAGTCCTATGCCATTTTGCGACAACACCTGGACTCGCTGTTTCTAATTCTTTAATACAGAAATAACTGAGCTTCTCCTCCCTCAACCTGACAGCCCTCCAACAAGTTAAAGATGGTTTTGGCATCAACACCCAAGCCATTCCTTCTCATTCCCAATTGCTTATATTTATATTATCCATATGTGACAAGGTTTCCAGGTTCTTTTCCTTCCTGGTTAAGCCTTTCAGTTTTTTCTTTTTTTCTCAATGTCCTACTTTAAAAAAAAAAGTATCCAAGAACAACTGGATATGAAGTAGGATGAGATTAAACTGATATACAATGAAGTAGAACTCTTTATCTACTTGGATTGTAACTATGAATTTATTTGATGGCAAATCTTTGGTCAAGATAACCCCAATCACCACACTGTATTTAGGAGAAAATAGGACCAGCTTTACACAGAAGTAATAACATTTTATTATATACTCTTTGCAGAAATGCACTGCAATAAAAAGTTGGGGCGGCTAGGACTCTGTCAACAGATTTCCTGAAAAAATGCTTTGAAATTTGGCAATGTCTTGCTATAGCAATACTCAGAGGGAGTATCACTGTTAATGTGGTCTGATATGCACTAACAACTTCATCAAAAGTTATAATCTTATGACACAAAATGTAAAAAGATTTTTTAAGATGATTTTTCTATAATTACATTACCTGGTACCATAATCCACAACCACCCAATCTTTTGCAGTTCCTGTGATAGCATCATGATGTTGAAACAGTCCCAAATTCCTTCTGGCTTCTGTCAGTGCCGTGTAAAGTGATGTTGAAAGAAATGTATTTATCTTGTATTTCTGAGCTTGTCTCAGGGCGAAATAGTAAAGAATTTCAGCTGCCCTAATTGCATAAAACAGCCATTGATTTTTATTTCAAAACAAACATTTTAGCTTATAATCTAAAATATGTGACACTGATACTTTTTAAGTGTATTTTTTTAAGATTTATAATTTCAGTACAAACAAGTTATGAAAAAGATACTAATAATAAACATTTACATAAAACCACAAAATATCCTTATAACATATTTAAATTCTCAATCATCAAAGAACTTCATATCTACACTGATTAGGGTCCTTGTTCTAGATGATCCTGGAAAGAAGCCAGCACCCGATGGCAGCAAGATCAGTATATTTCTGTATAACACAGCGAAAAAATATCTGAACACAGTAGTAAGAATTTGATATGTCTCTGTCCTTTCTTCTCTACCACAGCAGCTTAGACATAGACCATGAACATTGCCAGAAGGCAATTTACTCTCATGTGTAACATTAAGAGGAGAAATGGTAGAGAAATGCCATGTGAGTGAACACTCAGAAGAGAGGAAAGGAAGAAAATGATGGCCCAATAACAACTTAGGGGCAAGGGCTAGTTTCAGTTTTCAATGACAGCATACAACAAATACAGAGAATTTAACAATGTAAACTGAGAAACCATAACTAGGATGTCATTTCTCATGTCTTTTAAAGAAAAAACCTTTAGGCTAAGAATAGCATTTAAGCAAAAAAGTATATGTGGGGCTATGATTTTCATCTTTTATTTTTTTCATCTGGGGACATGGTTCAAGATAGGTTTCTAAAAATGTTCTTTAAAAG
This sequence comes from Carlito syrichta, assembly GCF_000164805.1. NCBI lineage: Eukaryota > Metazoa > Chordata > Mammalia > Primates > Tarsiidae > Carlito > Carlito syrichta. The sequence continues at coordinate 666,417 of NW_007246506.1, forward strand.
GAGTCATGATTTGATGAATTACAAAGAACAATTAGGTTCTATACATCAAACACATTAAGGACAATAGAAAGAAAAAACAAGGCAGTTTGAAAACGTATCAGGAATCAGGAAAAAAGATATACAGGAAGTGCTTTCCTGCTTTTAAAAAAATGATGAATTCCTCTAAACTATAAAAATAATCAAAGGATAGCTAGCAAAAAATCTTCACTTTTAAATTCTAACTCTTAGTCAGGCTCGGTGGCTCAGCCTGTAATCCCGCGCCTTTGGGAGGCTGAGGTGAGTGGATTGCCTGAACCCTCGAGTTCGAGACCCGCCTGGGCAGCGAGACCTCATCTCTACAATAAATCAAAAAATCAGCCGGGCATGGTGGCACATGCCTGTAATTCCGGCTACTGGGAAGGCTGAGGCGGAAGGATCGCCAGAGCCCAACAGGTCGTGGCTGCGGTGGCTGGGAGCGGCCACTGCACTCCAGTCTGGGCGACAGAGTGAGACTCCAACTTAAAAAAAAAAAAAAAAAATTCTAACTCTTTCAAAATCATGAAATGAGAATCACTAAGCTTGAATTAACTAAATTATATATATATGTATGTTTACATACATCCATGGTAAATATTCCTGGTTTTGAAAGGAGTACATATCCATATACAGATCTCTCAAAATGTTAAAAAGTGAATTTTGTAAATATTGTCTTCTTTATGCTCTTCCATCTTATCCATATTTTACAAATAAGCATAAGAACGAAATATTACTATTTTCAGACAATGAACTTATTTTCAAATAAATTAATACATTTATAAATTCACAACTACTGCATAGTGTTTTGGTTTGTTTTAAAGTAACAGAATTTTCTAAATATATTACTAGCAGTAAGCATTATGACTCATATATGTATAATAAATTAGTATTAAACCAATATACATAATTCTTTGCTTCTAAAATTTACTTGACACTTAAAAACTCACTCACTCAGTGGCCTAAAATAATCTCTTCATTATTTAGAATATACTCCATTTTATCATGGAAAGTTTAGGATAATGTAACAGATAACTGGTTAACAGTCTATTGTGTAAGTATAGACATGATAACATATAAACATTATTTTTATTATAAGTGTAATAAGATATACTCCATCAACTCAAGCATTTCATATTTCTTTGTATTAAGCACATACCAATTCCACTCTTTTGGTTATTTTGAAATATATAATAAATGATGGATATCCAAATTATGCTAATTTGATTATCAAAGACTGCATGCTTCTGTCAAAATATCACACTCATCCCATAAATATGTGCCACTAATATGTAATCATAATTAAAATTTTTTAAAAAATTAAATAAGACACATTTTTCTGGTATATCCCAAATAACAATCAAAGGTTAAGCTTTTGAAATAATGAGAACAGCAGCACAACAGTAAAAAACAATAAAAACATACATTGTACTCAAGCACAACTCTTGAGAAAATTCATTATTTTTATTAAAAGCCTTTTCAACATGTAGTTTCCACTAATATATAAAAGAGGGAAGATACTATCTTCCTTTTTTAATACCAAGATTAATCATGAAAACAAATTACTCTACTGGGCTACACAGAGAAAGCCTAGGGAGACTCTGGGGTAGTTTATCTTTACCAGAAAATAATCAGACTCAATTATTTTGTACTATGTTCTCAAATATGGTAGCCATTAGCCATGCATGGCTATTGACACTTAAATTCATTAAGATTAGGTGAAATTAAGAATTCCGCCCCTCAGTCACACTGGTCATAATTGAAGTGCTCAATAATTATATGGGTTAAATGACTACCATACAGTCAGTGCAGAAATAGAGCCATTGCTGTAGAAAGTTCTGTTGGACAGTGATTGAAAGTTCTACTGGCTAGTGTAGATTTAGTGTTATGTTTTCTACTGACTTTTCTGCCTTCCCTGTGTCCATCTATTTTTTTCAACAAATCAGTGTCTGTCCCATCAGTTCTTATTTTTTAAAATTTTGTCCTTCTAAGCCAAAAATCATATCTGTAGAAATGTGTTTCAAATAAGTAAATGAGAACTGAAATGGAACCTCCAAAATTCTCTCACATATGAAATACATTAGGTTTAGATTGTGGCACTTTGAAGTCCACATTTTGGCTGCTGAAAGGCTCTATTTGCTTATTTGAGGCTCACCTATGTTTTCAATGATTCAGCCCATCAGATTACTGGCCTGTAGATTCTCATGGCATGATGGTGTCACTGAATATTAATATGATATGCAAATAACACAGATAAATTAATTAGAAGAATATAAAATGCACAACACAACTCCTAGAAAATTTAATTAGATAAACTATTTTTCCTTTCAGAACAAAAGCCCATGTAATAATCTGATTATACTTTGGAGATATATTTATGATTGCATTAAAATTTCACAATTACATTAAGCACATCAAGACTTCATAATGATGTATATTAGGGAAAGTTCTACAAAACGCTATGAAAACATAAAGGAAGTGGATAAATAAATGTAGCTATCTAAAGGAAAATGTACCTTAAATGAGATTCCATGATTCTATCCATTCGTTTGTAAAAGGGTCTGGATGTGAAGTAGCCACTCCAATAATGATCATCTCGATCAGCATAAGTGAAAAAATCTCCACTTAGAACAGGGAACATGGATTGGCTCTTCTCTTTCTCAGTTGCATCTGCTTCATCTAGTGCATCAAAATAATCTGATAAAGTTCCGAATTGTATCTAGCAAAAAAAAAAAAAAAAAAAAAAAAGTCATACTTCAATTATTCATCTCTACCTTAAAATTATTTACTTCTTACACTGGACAGAAAAGTTAACAATAAATATTTAAGATGTGCTTTCAAGTTAACATGAACATATAGCTCAGATCTTACAAAAATCAGAAGCAGGGAAAAAAATATCAGCAACTCTGTCTTTTACTTGCATCAAGCCCCAAATTAAGCTAAGTGCAAGCTTGTACACCTAAGCAGTTAGAAGTACAGCTACTTAGATGTACACATTTGTGGATATGAAAGGTCGTTTCATATCTCAAGAATATGGGCATGGAGTAAGTTAGATGAACAAAAGATGAGGGCAGCAGCAAAAATAAAAGACACATATTTTAAGCACAATGTTCCTGAAGTCTGGAAGAACACTGGTTTGTTAACCATAAAGTATTTTAATATGTCCTCCCCTCCATTTAAGTTCTTGTAACAGAGAAGGAAGAGACTTTAAGAATAACAGGTCATTAAAAATACCAGACTTTCTCGACCAGCAGGTAACACTGAGTAGATACATCTACTCAGCAAAGAGTAACAAAATAACAAGGTTGACTGCTCAAATGCACAAGTCTTTATGACTAAAAATTTAAATTAGCAGTACAGAAACCCATTTTTGTGTCCAAACTATCTATATATCAAAAGAAAAAAGAAACATTAACCAGATATTGTAAACAGATGTAAAAGAGCAGTCTTCTTAAAAATAGATTATTCATCAGAGAAGGTGTTCATTTTAATAGAAAAATGCTGATTTTTTTGTTTCCTATCACACACACACACTCACACACACACACACACACACACACACACACAAATATTGCAAGTCATTTTGATTCAATGCAGCAATGGCATAGATTCGAATCCTATCTCTACTACCACTTATCTAACATGGTTTTGAGCATATTACATAAAGTTTCTGCCAGTCCCTGTGTTACAACTAAGTAAAAAGCTTAGGGCCATGATTGGCAAATAATGGTTTAAGCTTCAGCTATTACTTCTCCATTTCAAAAACAAAATTTCAACTAAAAACATTTTACAATGATATTAATAAGGCAAATATTACAAGTTATTGTAATCTAGCTGTGCTGCAATAATTTTTATAGCAAAATAGATTAATATTTCTAAATTCCTTCTGTTTATATTAAAGATAAACAATTTTATTTACTCTTATCTTGATTTCACCAAATACTGTGTAATCTTGGGCAAATTAACCTATTTGTGCTTCAATTTCTTCCTCTATAATAGGAACAATCATAGTACCTACCAGAAAAATGTTGTATAATTAAAAAGTTAAATAAAACACTTTAAACAGTTAATGACAAATATTAAGCACTCTATATTTTCATTAACATTACAAGTATTATTACTCAATCAGCAGCATTACTAGGAGGCAGAATATACGTGTACGTGTGTGTGTGTAAGTAACTATTCAAGAAATGAGGGTCACAAATAGAAGGAAATATGGCATTAACTTCATATCCAGCAGGTATAGATGAGCTCAGAGAAGTACACAAAATAACAATGACAAAATCTTCAATGATGAAATTTTTCTAAGACTTACTGTCCTTACCTACATAATAAAGAATCTTATTTAGACAACAAAAATCCCTTTGAACTTCAAAATTTAGGAATCTTTGGCATGCTACAAATTTAATATTAGCAGCAGAGTATACCTTTTACAAATATTTAAATTAGGGGCATACTTCATCAACAATAGTACCTGCATAATCAACGTTTGTATACCTACCCTAAATTGCACCCCACATTTTTATAATAAAAACAATTTTAAAAAATAAGAAAAAACAAAAACAAAAAAATATGTAAATTAATTTTTGGTATAAGCAATAAAATAATACTTTCTTCTTGGCAATCTCCCAATGCAAAATTTAGATAACTGATCTAGTAGGCTTTCTCACAAACTTAATTCAATCTTTAAGGACTAAAAATAATCCTCTTTCTATGCTAGAGTAGTTTCAAAAGAAATCATGTAATTTTTTTCTAGACCATTTCTTGCTAGCTCATATAAAGTAAATATTTGAAACACCTAATAAACATAACCAAATAAAAACATTTAACTGGATTTCACATTAAACAGCAACAAATTCAATCTTAAACATAAGAAAACTCTATCAGGACAACATATAGGAGAAATTAGATAAGTTGTTAAACAAGTGATGATCATTGGCAAACTGACCATTTTGGCTAATCCAATGTCAATTTTGCAGCCGTCTGAACACAATTATTTCCTTTTGTGCTCTCTTTCATTGAAAGAAAACTATAAATCCATACTTCCACTTTAGACAAAGTAATTTTAACTGTCCTACAGAGAACACATACAACTAGGTAAATTATACAGAGAAAAAAAATTGAAAATATCAAAGAACAAGAAAAGCAGCCAGGGCTTAAAAAACAAAAATTATAGAGAAAAAAGAAACACACATCAAGGTGAACCCTATGCTCTACCAAATATTCATCTTGGGGTACTGGTATATTCACTGTACAAGATATACAGATGTAACAGAAATCAGTGTCCTAGAAGAAGGAACTGATAAAGAATTTAAAAACACTCTGCAAATGAATATAAGTAAAATTCCTTTAACTGATAAAGGGAATCAACACAATCCTAAAGCAAACATCATAACTGATGATGAAACACAATGTTTTCTCCCTTAGAAAAATATGACAATTCTGTTTCTATTCAACACTATAAAGAAGGACATAGTCATTACTCAAACAAGAAAACAGATTGAAAAGTAAAAAGGAAAATTTAAATATGCCATTTTTCATATATAGAAAATCCAAAAAGAATCCACAAATAAATAAGATAAACAAAGTTACTGGATACAAGGCTAAAATGCAAATGTCAACTGTCTTATAATACAAAGAATAGAGCATGTTCATGAATTAGATGGCCCAATATTTGTAAAGAAGTTAACTGCACTCAGAACCACAGTTTCAATGCAATTCCAAGCAAAATTTCCCTAACTTTTTTGGGGGGATATAAATTTATAAGTTGATCTAAACCTAAACAGAACTACAAAGGACTAACAATGCAATCTTAATAAAGAGAAAAAATTAGAAACATATATACTATTGAATATTAAAACCTATTATAAAGCTATAGTAGTTAAGACAGTGTGACAATCAAACAGACCAATAAAACTGAAAAGAGTCTAGACACATACAGAGCAACACAAAGACAATGTAACGCAGTGGGAAACTAAGGTCTTTTCAATAAATGGTGCTAGATATCCAAATAAACCAAAATGTTTCTTGATTGCTACCTTCACACAATTCACAGCAATTCATTTCAGATAGATTATTTGACCCAAATGTTAAAGGCTAAACAATAATGTTTCTAGATGTTAGTTTCATAAGGAATGTATTTTCAAGACCATGGAGTGAATAAATATTTCTTAAACAGAACATAACAAGTACTAACCATAAAGAAAACTAATATTATATTATATTTAATTAAAATTAAGAATTTCTGTTCATGGGAAGACAGCATGAGAAAGTGAAAATGTAGGCTACATAGTGGGAGACAACATTTGCATAACTTTTATCTGAAGAAAGACTCAATCCAAAATATATAAAAGAGCTATAAACAGTAAGAAAAAGACAGAGGACCCAATTTAATTAAAAAATCATCAAACTACTTATATAGGCACTTTACAAAAGAGGATACCCAAATGGCAATAAACTTGTGAAAAGAGGCTCAACCTCATTAACCACCAGAGAAATACAAAATAAAACCACTCCATCTATCAAAAGGATAAAAATGAAAAAACAAAAACAAATCCTGACAATACAGAGTGAGTAAGGGTATGAAACAACTGCCATACAACACAACAACTGATGCATCTATTTTGGAATACTGTTTGGCAGCATATGCTAAAGTTGAACATGTGCATAGCCAACGTCTAAAAAATCCCATCCTAGCCAGGCTCAGTGGCTCAGCCTGTAATACCGCGTTTTTGGGAGGCTGAGGTTAGTGGATTGCCTGAGCCCGCGGGTTCGAGACCTGCCTGGGCAACTTGGTCTCGCCAAGTTGTCATTTAATATAGATCTAATATAAGTAAGTAAATAAATAAGTAAGTAAGTAAATAAATAAATAAGGGGTTCCTTAGTCGAACATTAGAAAACATCTTGCTGGCAAGAGACGTTTGATATAAGGGTAGTTAGTAGAAATGGGATATGACTTACATACGGATAAACAATGTTATCGTCATTCTAATTTGACTTAGACTAACATATCCTTCAAGTAAATTCTTTCTCTCTCAATATTTCTTTTTCCTGAGCACATTTTCAACCTTGGCAAAATAAACCTCTAATTGAGATCTGCCAAAGTCATATTTTGGTTTACAATACTACAGATACTATACAACACTAAAAAAGGAATGAATTACTGCTACTATGAAACAATGTAATGAATCTCACAAACATAATATGAAACAAAAAAAGCCAGACACAAAAAAGTACACACTTCTGATTCTCTCCATATAAAATCCAAGAACGAGTAACATGGTGAAGAAGTGAAAGAAGTGGGTACTTTTGCAGGAGTTGCTGAGACTGGGAGGAAACCTGAGGAACTGTTTCAGGATGCTACTAAAGCTCTAAACCTTAATCTGGATGGTGGTTACATAAGGGCTTTTAAACCTCAAAAATTCCATGTATACTTATGGCTTGTGAACTTCACCTATATATGTGGTATTTCAATTTTTAAAACTACTTTTCAAAAATTGTCACAGCAGGCAAGGGAGAACACAGGTAAAATACAAAAATCAGAATCTAATTTTTCAGAGTCAGACAGAGGACCAGGCTCCTCTATGGATTCCAAAACCATTCCCCAGTAAGATGTATTCCAGGGTAAAATACCCACATACATACCCCCTCATCTGATCAAATATTCATGTGTGAGCTTTATCTTTAAGGAAAATACAGGGGTAATTTAAACATAGTCCCTATGCTCAGATTCATAATCTGGTAAAAATTCAGTTGTAAATATCTTGAATAAACTCGATATTTTATTTGTTTATCTATTTGATATTAAGTGTATTTAATACAACTGAATTCTTACATACAAACTGTAATTCATCATCAGCTTCCTAATTTTCTACACAGTAACATCACCTCCTTTCTATAGTACTTTTCACATATACTGTCTTATAGATTAATGTGTGAAATAATAAACATGTTAAATCATTCATTTTTTATATAGGGTCACTAAGACATTTTTTAAAGACTTGATTCATATTTTATTTTTTACTTCAAAGATGTGACGTACAATTCAGGGTTAGGTATACAAGTGTTCATTATTTGTACCCTTGTTGATGAGGTGTGCCCCCCACCCCCGGCAGTTTCCCACTACTGCCAATCCCACCCCCACACCCCTGGCAGTTTCCCACTATTGCCAATTCCTTTCTTCTAGTATTATGATAACTGTTCAAGGTCCACTTATGAGTGAGAACATGTGGTACTCAGTTCTTTGCTTCTGTGATAGATCACTTAGTATTACAGACTCTAAGTTTTAAAAAGACTTTTTTTTTTTAAGTCGGAGTCCCACTCTGTCACCCAGGCTATAGTGCAGTGGCATGCTCACGGCCACCCTAGCATTGACTTGTTGGGCTCTGGCAATGCATCCACCTCAGCCTTCCAAGTAGCTGGAACTACAGGCATGCGCTACCATGCTTGGGTAATTTTTTGGATTTAATGTAGAGATGAGGTCTCACCAAGTTGCCTGGGCTGGTCTGGAACCCACAGCCTCAGGCAATCCACTCACCCCAGCCTCCCAAAGTGCTGGGATTACAGGCTGAGCCACCAAGCCCCGCCAGTTTTAAAAAGACTTTAAAGACTTGTCCCAATACAAAGAAATGATAAATACTTAGGTGATGAATATCCTAAATACCTTGATTTGATCATTACATATTGTCTGCAAATATCAAATTATTACAGGTACCCCATACATATAATTACATAGCAATTAAAGAATCCATTAAAAAAGACTTATTGACAAAATGCAATATATGATTCTTGTTTGAATCTTGACTCAAACAATGCATTTGAGTTTTTTAAAATGGTGTTTTATGAGATCAGGAAAACTTGAACATCATATATTAGGATATATGACACTATCAAGTTGTTAATTTTTTAGAAGTGATAATGACACCGTGATTATATTTTTAAACAAAATCCTTATTATAGTTACAGACAAAACTATATGCCATCTGAGATTTGCTCCAATATCATCCCAGGGTTAGGGGATGAGACAGCAGTGGCGTACAGTTGAAACAAGAGGAGTCTTTAGCTGATGAATGTTTAAGCTGAGCCATGGATATGGGTAGAAGGGGGGCAATTTTTGCTGTTCTCAAAAATTAGGATACATTTTAAATTTTCTATAAAAACAAAAAAGAGTAAGAACCATAAGCAAATGATTAATTTTAGAAGTCTTCTCATAAAAAAACGCTAGCGTTATTCTCTGGACATAAGACATTTGTTTGCAAACTTCATGACGTGTTTATCTGCATCTGCCAGTCACACTACTAAATCACATGGGTGCAATTGTCAGAGGGAAACAATAAACTTTCAGTGCTGACAGAAAAACAAGACATCCTCAAAAACTAAAAAACTAAATATCGCAACTTAGTAGGTATATATTTTTAACCACATAAAAGTAATTCCTCTTTAATCCTCCAGGAGTGGTAGAAAAGGGAGAACGATAGACATGGAACTACGTTATATAATAATTTTCTTCTTATAAATTATATTTTTACACAAGAATTATATATCCTAAGAAATACTGGGATGCTGCAGGACAAAGAAACTAAGGATCTGTGTTGTAGCCTGATTTAATTTAATTTGGAAAATGGTGAATTAGGGCATCCTTTAATAATGAAGGCTTAACTTCAAATACAGTAACATCAATAAATATTTTCTCATTACCTTTACTTTAAACTTAGGTTGAGAATTCATATAATCAAAAAGCTGCTGATAATTCTTGAACTGTAAATCCCATTCTGTGTATTCACAGTATCGGAAGTCATCACCCAGTGGGGCCAGAAGAACTTTCGTACGAAAAAGCTTTGACTTCTTTCGGTACTGATCTAGAAGCATTTGAGCCCTACAAAAGAAAAAGGGAAAATATGAATTAGATTAAGAAAAGGCCAATGGGGTAATGCATTAAAAAGGACATAACTAAATTTTAAAAGTGTATTATGTTAAACAAAATTCTTATATATTTTACCTATATTCTAGGTTGGTATGATTTAAAGACAGATTTTTTTTAAACTCATCACACTAATTTTTATTGTCTACTTAAAATATTCATAAATTCTTACCAGTCAGTATCCACATATTTCCAATGGATTGTCTTTAGAGAAATATGTTCACAAACCAACTTTGGAATATGATTGCTGGGCACCAATGCATTCCTGAAGCCCAACCACAAAGACTGGACCCCAGAGACTACATGTATTGAAATAATTTAGTCTACCTATATACGTTTGAAGTTTGCCTTGCCTTAATACTCCTTTCTCTCATCTATTCTAAAATTCTCATGAAACATAAAAAAGTATATTTTGAGTAAAACCAAAAAGAATGAATGAATCTTAAACTACAACATTTTATAGAGCCACATTTCCTCTTCTAAAGGAAAAAAATCTACTCACTCAACACCTGACACCAATAATCTGAGTATTTGTCACAGTGTCCTTTTCAATACTGATCACCAGAAAATGTTTAGGAGTTGAATTAGCTACTTTGTTTTCTACTGCTCTGAGCTCTAACCAAGGACTTAAAAGGTCCTTAAAAGGTCAGCTAGACATAATGTGCTGCTGTGATGGAACAACTTTTATATTTCATATTCTAATATCCTGCAGAATATTCTTTGGAAAATGGTGAATTAGGGCATCCTTTAAGGAAGTATGGGAAGTATCCTAAGAGAAAGGGCTTGTGAAATGAAATTAAACAAGGAGATGAACCCAGAGTAATACACAGTATTTATAAAGTCAAAGCTTAAGAAATCGGTGATTAAATAACAAGTTTTTTTTTTAACTTAGTATTCCAATTTTCACATCAAGAATTATCCAAAAGTAAATTCTAATTCACAATATAAAAACTTCTGAAAGCATCTCAAAGAACATCAATGACAAAAAAGGGGCATTTCATAAAAATTATGAAAAAACATTTAAATTTAGAATCTCATATGGTCTTTTTGACATTTATAGTCTCTGAAATTGCTTTGCAGATATTAAAATTTTAGCAATAATTTAATACCTTGGTGAGTAAAATATGGCCATAGTGTTCTTATATAACACATAATGCTTAGTTTTCTGAGATTAATCTCTACTGGTAATTTACTAACAATCTACATATACCAAAAACAATTTTAGATTATTACTTGCAATAATAAACACATCAACAATGAAATTAACCACACAGTGACAGAAACCAGACCCCGCCAAAAACAAGTAAAAAAATCAAATATAGAAATCACAGATACAAGATACAAGATATGCTATCGAGCATCCAACTAGATTTCCCAGGCAGCCAGCATAAAAAAGGGTTCACTACTAGACATACTATAACTTGTGTGTACATGTATAAAGCACATATAGAGAAAAGAAATTATAAACACCAATGGCATGCCTTATACACTTGACATCTACTTAACTCTCAAGAGTGCACAGAAAGTGTCAAGACTGGAAAAACTAGGTAATTAACCTATACACCAGGCATGTAATAGATACTTACTAAATGGATGGTGAACTAGTGACAGATCAACTGACCAACATCATATCTGAAGACATAAAGACACAATTTGCTTTTGACTTACTCTACCAGGTAAGAAAGGTCAACTTAAAGAAAAATCTAAACATCAAATCATTTGACACTCAATGAAAAAAGCCAACTTAAAATATACAGTACTTGATCAAAAACAAACTTGATGAAAACAATTATTTCTTTATTTGCAAAATACAAGAACCTGCTAAACTGGAACTGTCAAAAAAAAAGACTATCTATATGTTATATTTAAATCTTATTTTCTTTAGGCTATTAAAAGGATGAAAGGTGCCACTGAACTGAAATGCCTATGTTTAATTTCCATTTATCTCTAAGTCTAAAAGAAGGAGACATCTGGATATGAAGTAATCAGTAGAGTTAACATTTCAAGACTTGTAAGAAACTAAACAATATATATCTATGAAAGGATTATACAGACTCATTCATCCATATATCCCAGGTGCCTGAAAACCACTTTCTAAATCACTGGAACTGACTGAACACAAGGTATGATCCTGAGGGGCAATCAATGGACGTTTAGATGAGATGGCAAAAGGGTTACACAAAATGCCTTTTTTCCAAAAATGCACCCACCTCAAACAGGTAGTCTCAGCAGCACCCATAAAAAGAGTAGAGGGGCCCACAATACTTATGTATGCACTGGGACCCTCAACAGAAACATCTGGCTAACCTTAAGGAAGTTCTCCATCCCGGACCACCTGAGCTGAGTGTAGTGTAAATACCTGTAAATACAAAAAGCTACTTGCCCATGTAGACAGGTAAGTGTATCCCCGCCACTCCCTTTCCTTTTCAGTATACCTTCTGCTGTATTATATACTGGTTTATTATCTTATGCTTACCTAGCCCAACCATAGCTAGAAAGTTCCTAGTTCCTCATTGGAACTACTGGAACTGTTCATAGTTCCTCATTGGTTCTCACTGCTGTAGGTATCAAGAAAATGGAACCAGGCTGATTCCAAACCTTGGAACATTTTTCAAACAACTATGAAAGTAAGATTTTGATCAAAGGACTCCATGGCTTTAAGAAAGGCTGCCAGGCTAACACCATTTTTCAAAACAACTATGAAAGACAGATTTTGACCGAAGGGCTCCATGGCTACAAGAAGGCTGCCATGCTAACTCACTTTCATGTATGCCACAGTCAGAGGTTCACACTGGAATATCTTCTTTATGATTACAAGAACTTATTCAAGGTAGAAACACCCAATCTTACCTTCTCCCGCACACACATTTTTAAAAACGAATTTCTTTTTTAAAATAAATAGATTTAATATTGCAAAAATCTTTATTTATTTAAAAGACTATATTATTTTTCTAGCAGAGTTTAGTGTTTTTATATTAAAACGCAATGTTTTGTTTTAACACATTATACACCACCAATTTTTAAGTTAAGAAATTCAATTTTAAAAGCACCAATATTAGAAACTATAGGTAACTTGGTTTAATGGGATGCTCCCATCATTATCACAATTTTCTTCTAAAGAAATTATTAATGCCTTTGTTTTTTTATTTAAATGTATTTAAGTATAAATATTCCTAATTAAAGTTTTCTGTAAGTCAAAAACATCAGAACGATGCAAAGACGTGTATTCAACAGAGTTGGGCAGCATCCACTATTATTGAAATTGTTATTAAGGGAATAGATGATTATATTCTTTATGTGTTCTATTTCAATAAATGTGCTTTTGCAGTTGAGTAGCTTTTCTTACCGATTTATACAATAGGGACCAGAAGTTTTATTATCAACAAAAGTATATCAAATCAATCAAACACAGTAGAAAGCTTTTATAATGAAGTCAAAAGAGATGGTAATAATAGTGTATTATAGATTATCCATTGTATATTGATCTACTATTGTTCACTTTCCATTAAACTGTAACACATAAGAGGTACAGTCAAGGCTCTGGCATTTTTAAGTTGCTTTAGATCTGATTTGAATGAATACCTTAAAAAAGGATAATGTTGGCTGCTGAAGCCCATTTGTTCAACCCTTCAGCAACTAGCAGCAGAATATAACTACTTAATTCAAGATGGTGTCTTATGAAACACGTTATTTTCATACCTGCTTTGGACATTTCCAGGATGTATTGTTTCTGGGGGGACTCCCCAGGGACAACCAAATCTGCCTCCAGGAAGCCGTTTAAAATCAAACTGGCAGCATATTTTAGGATCAGGTCCGCAAGTGTGAGGGATGTCATAGCTGTAGAAGGGCATCATGTGGCATAAAATATCTGTGACAGATCCCAGATCTAAAATAAAAAGCCAACACACAAACCTGCATTTGTAAAATTTGTTTTCCCAAAAACTATGCAAAATGCCATTGCTTTACACATATATAATGCAAGCTCTACCCTAAATCAACAGCTCCTTTAACTTCCCACGCATATACCCCAGCAACATTTAATGGGCACCAGTTTGAAGGAAGATAGTCATACATCTCAGTCTCTTTCTACCTCTTCTATCTAAACACAGCAGAGATAGAAAAGCCCCCTCATGAACCAGCACCTGCTGACCTGGAGAGACACAAACTGAGCAGAGGTAAAAGTTATAACTGGCTCATCCAAAGTCATGGCCATGTCCATCCCTGGCTGCCAGCTCCTGCCATATCTGTTCGATCTCAGGTAACAGGACACACTGAGAGAGACCTTACATCAGCTGTGGAGGGTGGGTGAGAAGAAGAGAGGAAGGGAGTAAAAAAAGAGAACTGGAAAAACAAAGGAAGAGGGGTGGGGCAGGGACTTATGAAAACACTGGAATAATTCCTACTCACTTCTTGAAGTGAGGAAAGGAAATGCAACACAGGAGAGGCCACAGAGCCTCTTCCCATGTTCACCAAGAGCAAGCCAGTGGAACTTTTCATCAAGAAAGGAGCACAGGAAAAGAAAAAGTAATTTCAAAAGTAAAGATAAAACAGAACAAACAAAAGAAACATGGAAAATGAGCACTAACTCCTGAGGCAGTATTGATACCAATACCTTGGTGAGGTCAGAAGCCTACCACAAAGTGAGCTTAAGGGACTTAACCAGTAGTGGCAAGTGGTTATCTTTGTAAGATCCTCAGCTTTAATTACTTCCCCCGCTTTATGTATGGACTGCCCATTTTCAGCAGTAGGTATGTATTGCTTTTATAATTTGGGGAAAAAAAGAAAAAGGAACAATTCATTTTTAAGAAATGAAAATAACTGCTTCATTAAGAACCAGAACACACAAACAGGCTCAACTTAATTCAGAAACCTCTTTTCAAAAGCAACTTGTTCAAATTTTTTGGGTAAGTGCTAAAATATTCCACTTTTATCCATTTAGTTAAAATAATTATCAGTTATTTTCCAAATTTAAAACTATTAAAATCTATATATTTCTGTGATGTCAACTGTTTCACTGATCACATTCACAAGTGTGACACCATGGATACTGGTCACTAATGCTTGCTATGAGCATATTATATTGGCTGTCACAAGTCCCAGAACTGATGACAACTTCCTCCTGCCTTCTTTTATGGATAAGAATGTACTCAACACCTCATTAATTCTCTTTGAACCCTGCTATCTTTCAGCTCATTTACATGTTTAATTTTATCTGCTGCATTTGGTTGTATCTAAATTTTATCAAATTAGACTGGAATTTCCTTATAAGCAAGGATGTTTTCTATATTTCTTCCTAGCACAGAATTAAATATATAAAAGTACTCAATAATTTCTTACTAAGTGATACTTAGAGGCAATATGAATATAGACAATCGTTTAAGAAGGGCTTGTTCAAATTAACAATCCTTTGTTTTCCAAGTTAATAGGGTCCTTCGCATTTGATCAAAGTACACAGGACACAGCCCCCTACAAGTTCTTGTTCTCCCTACGGGCTTAATTTTCTAGAATTAAAAAGTTGTATAGCTAATTGCTTTCCTTATGGGAAAAACAGCAGTATACATAAGAAAGTTACTGTCTGGATTTACAAATGATTTTTCTGAAATATTTAAGGGGTCTATAGGAAAGCAAGTATAACATAATGCAGTACTTCCCAAATTGTTTTAACAATGAAATACTTCTTTCAGATGAAGTCTTACTGAGAATACAGTGCCAGGGGTTGGAAGCCTGGGCTTCGGGAACTACACAGAACTAACATGAAGCTTTGCTCTGTATCTATGACCTGTATGACTTTTGGATAAATGGTTTCACATAACTAAACCTCCATTTCTTTACTATAAAAAAATTATAACTTAATTTAAAGAATAAAGATTAAATAAGAGTGGATATAAAGCATTTAACATAACTCATGGCATATAATAAGGGCTCAATAAATAAAAATAACTATAAAATAAGGTATTCTAAATTAAATGGAGGTTGGAAAAGGCAAAGACCTCCCAAGGTGCCTGAATCATCTCTCCTCTCTCCTAACAAAGAGCGTAGAAGTATCTCTTTGGGATGCCTGGGTGCCCACAGAATACAGTGTGAAAACAGGTGATACGAGGGCTGTTCCAGGAGGACAGAAATAAGGCTTTAAAAGGCAAGTCTCACAAGATATAGAGACAAGAGAGACAGAAAGAAGTAAGAGTGGTTGAATATAAAGATAAATGACTGGATATCGGTTCTAACACATGTACAACTTTGTGATAAAACAGGTGCTTTCAAAAATAGAAGCAAGTGAAGCATTATTGGCAAAAATACTAGCTCCTTATATTTACCTTCTTTCTTTAGTAATAAAAAAGATTTTATAGATAAATATTGGCATTATTGTGTAAAAGAATCTTGACACAAATACGTTATAAAAATAAATGTAAAGGTGAATATCTTTAGGCAACCTGATTTTTCAAGACTGACAGTGAATAAAACCCTCAATGGCATGAGGTCATAACCCTTGTGAAATATCTAGGTCAAGTGGAAATTCGACTTTCATCAAATCCTACATACCCCAATTCTGTCTCCAAAAAAACTCCAATGTTTTATGCAATGAAAAGTGTTTTTTAATTGCATAATGAACTCTCTGGATAAGCATGTGTGAAAATCCAGCACGTTTTAGAAGATAAGCCATTGTTGGTGAATGTCCAAAAGGATCAATAGCCCAGCCAGATCGAGGTTTCACTCCTGTTGATAAAGAAGATAGTGTTATCTGTTTAAATTGATAAATGAAATAAAAAGAAGTCAAAATACATTCAGATGCATCAGAGTTCTACAGTGTTCTAGGATAATAAGACCAGGAATCCACCCTTTGCCAAGTATTCCCAGTAGGATTCCATGAAGAGAGGACTCTGCCACTGCTTGATCCACTCAGACAGGGGAATCCTCACTGAGATCAATCAGAGTGGCCTGAAGTAAACACTCTACCACCTTAGAGCTAGTATGAAGTCATTTCCATTCAATGGAGATAGACAACAAATAGGACTAAGATCCTACATGCATGGAACTCACACACCTGTCTTTGGGGAGTTGGAACTCATTCTTATAAACTCATTGTTTGTGAGAAAAGAAAGTAACCTAGCTCATCTCAACTTATATTTCCCAATCTCAACACTAATTTTTTTTTCTTTTTTTTGAGTTGGAGTCTCACTCTGTTGCCCAGACTGGAGTGCAGTGGCTGCTCCCAGCCACCGCAGCCTTGACCTGCTGGGCTCCAGCGATCCTTCCGCCTCAGCCTTCCAAGTAGCCAGAACTACAGGTGCGCGCTACCACACCCGGCTAATTTTTTTTTACTGCAGAGATGAGGTCTCACCAAGTTGCCCAGGCGGGTCTCGAACCCGCGAGCTCAGGCAATCCACTCACCTCAGCCTCCCAAAGCGCGGGATTACAGGCTGAGCCACCGAGCCCAGCTTAATTTTTTTTAAGTCTTTCTTTTACACCTTTCAAAAACCCCAAATCATCTTATTATACAGTGGCAGAAGTGGCCAAAATAACTCTTTCATATTTCATAAATCTTGAAGCATTATTATACTGGTACTTTCTGTCTACAAAGGAGGCCAATGGGATTTTTCACAGCTGGCTCACACCAATTATAAGAGCCATCAACTAAAGATATATCTCATTTTCAAAAAGGATAAAATGCAAAAGAATAAAAATAATAAATACACAGATTAGCACTAATAAGGCAAGATTATTCACTTAGCATTACACACATGTGATCTTTTAGTTATTCAGGATTCTGAAATAAGGTTTCTATTTACAGTCTATAAATTGACATAAATAATATGGCTATGTGCACCTTTTTCCATTTAAACACCTATCTAGCAGCCTTCCATATACCTAAGTCTATGAAAGACCCTAGGGTTACAAAAATGGGTTAATCCTGATCCTGACTCTAGTTGCAGAGACTATCATTCAAATAAATATAGCACAGAAGACAGCAGACAGAACTCTGTAGAATAATACTGAAGAAAAACAGAGACAGGAAACCAATAAGGGAGACTGAGAAGGAAAAATCAGGACCCAGAGAGGCCAAAATATGTAGCCAAGACTCAAAAAGAGTATCTGTCAAAACTCAAAGAACTGACCACATAAGATTTATGCATTTCACACATGTAATTTATCTCTAAAAATTATAAAGAAATATTGTACTCAATTTAGTAATTTTGGTTTCATAGTGGTATAGATTTAACAACTCTGAAACTAGCTTTTATATATTCCAAGACTGAGCAAGTGAGGACAAGGGAACCAGAATTTTCACTGTAACACAAGTAGCTACAAATATGGAAATATGGGAAACTGGAATGTACCTTATGATGTTGAATTGGAATGTGAGATACCAGCACTAACTTATGATTTTTTAAAATATAGGTATAAAAATATAGATATCTGTATGTGTATTCACAAACACACACAGACTCATTTCCCAACTCTGCAACAGACAGACCTAGATGCAATAACACCTCAGTAACAATGAGCACATCTTAGCTCTCAGATCTTGGCCTCTAAGTACTAATCATTTTTAAAAATAACCTGAAAGAAAAGATTTATTCTGGGGATGAGGCCAGGAAGGTACGTGATAAGCCTGGAATATATTCCTGGGTTACAAAGTAAAGAAATGGTCATGGGGACATATTTACAAACAAAAAAACGGTTGGGAAGTCTAAAGGGGCTTCCACTAGCCAAACCTGGGACAACTGGGTTATAAGAATAAATAATGATAGTACTGGATTATAATTCATTGGATATAACAATCCATGAACCCATACTGAAATAAGAAGACAGAAAATAAAATGAAATACTCTTCCTTTTAGTAGAATGCCAACTTAACAAGTATAGAAGGAATGGTGGAATTAGAGAAGCATCAGTGGATGGTAAATCTAAATCACAAAAGTTTGGAAGGAATAGAATGTTTACTTATTCTCAATGTACCTCCCAAAATTAGTTAAAAAGGGCAAAAACATAACAATATAGTGAAGAAACTTAGCAGACATACCTTAACCAATTGATCCTAGCATTACCAATATTAAGACAGAGAGACATTATAAGCCTCCTAATATGATGCACTGAGGACAACAGAACACCACTGCAGTAATATGGCAGCAAGACAGACAAAGAGAAAAAATACATAAGTAACCTGAATCCACTCATGAGGAAACAAAGTCAAATTGTGAGACTTTCTACAAGACTGGTCTGTATTCTTCAAAAGTCTAAAGGTCAAGAAGCCCAAAGAAAGGTTGATGAATGGTTCCAAATTAGAGAGAATAAAGAGACAAAACAACTAAATATAATATATGACCCTGTGTTGGAATAGGTGAGAAAAAGAATGCCTTTTATAAAAGACATTATTGAGACAATTGACAAAATTTAAATATAGACTTTGAACTAGATTGTCCTACTGTATCTATCACTGTTAACATTCCTGATTTGATAATCATGCTATGTTTATATATAAAAGTATCCTAATTTCTTAGGAAATATTCAGTAAAACATTAAGAGATAAGAAGAGATGGTGCCTCCAACTTACTCTCAAATAGTTCAGAAAAATATGCATGTGAATCTATGTACAAGATACATGAGAGTCCTTCCCAAGTACTATCATGCGATGTTTTATAAATTTGAAATTATATCAAATTAAGTTATGAAATAATAAAGGAGTATATGTTGCCCCAAATAACAAGGGCTTAGAATGCTTACAAACAAGATAAAAATCAACATCAAGTGCCACAGTGATGTAAGAGTTTAGTGTTCATTAAATTGAACAATTATGTCAGCACATGAAAATCACTTGATCCACAAAAGTAGCAACTTTGCAATGGAACAAAGAATCCCTGGGAGGGAATAATGCAGAAAGGAGAGAATGTAAACTATATTTATTCAAAGCTTTGGTATGAAAGGTGATGGGTAAGGAGCAACTTAGAAAGAAACCAAGTATCCTGCTAGGGTTTTCCCTGGCATCAGACAAATTTTTTTTTAAAAGAGGACAAGGGAAAATTTTAGGGAAATGTATAATATAAGAGAAATCTAAGAATTTATAGAGAGGGCACGTGTCAATAAAACGAGAAAAGATCATCAAAAAGATTTTGTGCCTTCATACAAGAATAAGATTATCAATTATCAATATAAGAAAAACAAAACAAAATAAAATTAGCTGGGTGTGGCAGCACATGCCATAGTTCCAGCTACTTGGAAGGCTGAGGCGGAAGGATCGCTGGAGCCCTGGAGCTCAAGGGTGTCTGTGAGTGTGCTACTGCACGATAGCCTGGGAGACAGAATGAGACTGCAACTCAAAAAGATTTAATTTAATTTTAAAAGACATGCAAAAAATAAAATATTATCTTCAAATGGGTTCTAAAAAAAAGAAAAAGTGATAATGACCAAATTTTATAACAAAGTTCATAAAAGCAGAAATTAATAGTCAAAGATTCAACTAAAAAGGCATCCCATAACCAACTATAAAAATAAAGTCTTCAAAATAACAAGTACTCATGAATATGATATATTTCAGTGAAAGGACAAAAAGCAAAATCAGCAAAGGGAAAAGGCACATAGAGTCCAGAGGAAACCAGGCACAAGCATCTAAAAGACCTCTCCCAGGGGACTCACACGGGATGTGTTTAATTCTCAGTACCAAAATGTGACAATATGTATGAAATGATATTGACCAAGAAACTCATTACAGACTCAGTGTCCAAGGTTTCCATCAGGGGCTGGTCACACAGGTACTCGCCACCTACCACACACTAAGATTCCAGACTCCCAGGAGAGCAAGCATTCAGCATAAGTGACATTGTTTGCACAATGGTTTAAAAACAGTAAATCAGTCAACCCCCTCCTGTCCCCTTCCGCTCTGGGAGCTTTTCTGTCCTCTCAATAAATCCTGCTTTCTAAAAAAAATAAAAACACATAAAAATAAAAACACGAGTCACTATTATCATTTAGGAAATCCAAGTCCCCAGACGCTAGCCAAGGGCCAACCTTGCAAGCAAGGGTTTACTAAGAATAACAGTTTCAGACATACTGTGTTAATTCTTTTCAATGTAAGCATGATATGCGCAAGTGACACTCAAAACAATTCCAGTAACAGTAACCATCACCTCCACTACCACCACAATATGGAAAGAGAAAATAAAGCAAATGTGTCATGCTAATAATTGGGTGAAGAGTTTATGAGAGTATTTTCAGTATTTTTACAACTTTTCTTTTAAAAAAATTTAATGGAAATGGGAAGAATTTTATCCCTAACAAAAACAACAAATATATATAAAATATCTAAAAATAACCTCAATAAAACACAGTAACTGGTTAAAAGATAAGCACCTGACTTAAGTTAGCCAATTAGGTAAGGTATTAAGGAAAACTCCTTTTCATTGCTAGACTGGTAAAATGAATCTCGACTGCTTGGCCATCTTACTCACCATGTGACGAAAACCTGAAGGAAGATTGAAGTAAAAATAAGCAAGGTCCAAAGAGACAGTGCCTGGACAATATAATTTGAGTCTCCTGGATCCAGTCTTACCCGAAGCTATCATATGTCTGAAATACCCAGTGATTTAACTTATATCTCTCTTTCCTTCTTTCTTTATTTTTTCACTTAAGCTAGTAAATTAGGTTTTTGCCTCTCATGATCAAGTCTTAGCTAGCATATAATCAAAAACTAATAAACACACAAATAAAATAATACGTTAAACAAGGTAGATGATCCTAAAAATGACTGTAGTAAATCTATAGCACTCAGTTTATAAGCTAAGAAACCATAAATCAACAAAAAATAAATTACTCGATGATAATTAGTATTAGGAAATACAGTTTGAAAAAATTAGAGTCTCTCTTCATATTCCCCATAATTAACTGCCAAAAATAACCCAAATGAAGGGAAAATATATACATACCTAGGTTACTTTCCAGCCACTGATGTCCTTCAATTAGTTGATCAATTAAGGCAAAATAATGTGGAGTAGCTTCATCAGCCATCACCCAGCCACCTGTCACAATTTCAAACTGACCATTTTCTATTAAACTAAAAAGAAAATAGTAAGAGGTTATACTAACAAATATAAGCAAAGTTCAAATAAAAAAATGAGACAAGCATAAATATTTAAGAATAGTCTTTAAATATAATCACTATTTATACTAGTTTTTTTTTTAAACCAGTGAATGAATTTCAACTCCAAGGTCCCATGTTAAATCACCGTTAGTAAAGTGCCTTAAGTGACCCATCTTCTTTCCTAGGCAACATCAATCAGGTCATTGGGGAGGTTCCTTTCCACAAGGCTATAAACACTTACAGAGCCTCAAAGGTTCTCAATGTCAGGAGTCAAATCTTACTTACTTCTAAATCTTGCAGAGCAACTAGAAAAGTGTTTTATTCAGAGTATATCCTTGATGAATGTTTTTGGAGGGCTGTCATTTTAAGCATGATATTTGTTTCAATATATGTTTATCAAAAAAAAAAATATTTACTTTAGTTCTTGTGACACTGGTAAGTTAATCATGCAAACTACTCCAAAAGTAGTAACAAAGGTAAAGCTAGTAAATATCACAAGACTCTAAGAATACAGATAATACTATACTACATTTTGCTCAAGATTTAGTTGAAATGTAGACTATACAGTTTATTTTTCATTAAGTAAAAAGTTTGAACATTATTTGTCTATATTTATTTGCCATAATACCACACAATGTAACAAGGTTCCCAGCCCTAATTATATGTTAGCTAAGACTGTTGATCATGTGAGGCAAAAGCCTAATTTACTAGCTTAAGTCAAAAAATAAAGAAAGAAGGTAAGATATTAGTTAAGTTAAAATTAAGTTAAGAAGATACTTTCCCTGAGAAGAAAAAAATCATAAACTATTAAAAATTTGAAAAAGGACCTAAGGAAGCAAAAAACTCAAGAATTTGGGTAAATATCTTTTTTTTTAATTTTTAATTTGTGGGATACAATTCCAGGTTAGGCATACCAATGTTCATTATGCAGGTACCCTTGTTGATGAGGTGTGCCCCCACCCCACCCCGCAGTTTCCCACTACTGCCAATCCTGCCCCCTCCCCTCACTCCTTAAGTGCCATAGACTCAGTCTGCAACAAAATGGTTTGGACAATGGGATAAAATGTCAGAAAGAAGCAAAGCAGCTTGAGAAAAGATATACACCACTGAATGCCTACATATAGGAACGAACTCCTAAGCAAGTCAAATGTAGTGGAAGCAGATCAGAGTTACAAAGGATGAATAAATATTTTCCTACAAAGCAAATAACAGAAGCCACACATCTGATTTATTCAGACTTATGCATGATCATATAACCAGTGACAGAGTAGATAATAGGCAGGATTTCTAAAAAGTGAAATAAAAATCCTCAACAAAAAGAAATATATTAAATTTACGTTGCCATGGGGATCACCAACCAATATAATTTCACATGGAGAATATGATGAATCATTAGAGTGTGTAAAGAAACCCAAAAGTCCAGTCAAACCTCCGATTCTCAAAGGCCCAAATCAAGAACCTATAATAAAGGAGCTGGAAATTGTTTTAAACACACAAGTAAATTTAAGGCTAATGACTCCCACCCTTACTGCCAATAAGCCTTTACTTGCAATTAGTTCTTTTCTTTAATTTTTCTGGTGACAGCCCAATTCAGTCACACTCTAGATGCCATGGGTCAGGCATGCCACTTATGCCTCATGCTTAGCAGCCTGAGACACCAGAACAGTTTGAGATTTAGACTCTGACAATCAAGTATGAAAACTTGACCTCATTATCTCATATCCCAATAAACAGATCCGTTGGAAAATCTCAGATATAAATTGGCCAAAAAAAAAATTCTTTGTTGATCTTGAATAGTGAATAGGAACTACAGATTAAGAAAACTGAAAAACACATGGAAAAAAATTACTCCAATGATAGAATTTCTCTTTTCCTCTATACTGGTTTTTATTTTGCTACATAATAAAGGCATGAATGGTCTTCAAGAAACATTCAACTATGCAAAGAATCACACATATTATATATAGCAGCTAATTTTCCCAGTTCCATCTGTTCGATTCCATCCCTTCCCCATGATGCCTGAGATGCTACTTTGAAATATTGATTCTTACCTATGCACAATGGCTACTTTAAAGACTATCTAATTAAGCTGGAGAGGCATGGAAATCTTCCCACTTATTAAAAAGTTTCCCAGCCGGGCTCGGTGGCACAGCCTGTAATCCCACGCCTTTGGGAGGCTGAGGTGAGTGGATTGCCTGAGCCCGCGGGTTCGAGACCCGCCTGGGCAGCGAGACCTCATCTCTACAATAAATCAAAAAATCAGCCGGGCGTGGTAGCGCATGCCTGTAATTCCGGCTACTTGGAAGGCTGAGGCGGAAGGATCGCCGGAGCCCAGCAGGCGAGGATGCAGTGGCCACGAGCGGCCACTGCACTCCAGTCTGGGTGACAGAGTGAGACTCCAACTCAAAAAAAAAAAAGTTTCCCAACATTTTCTTATCTATTTTCTTCTCTCCTATCTTTCCCAACCTGGCTGGTCCCAACTGCCCTCATGGCTCAGCTCAAAGAAGTCTTCACGAGCACCCAAGCAAAACCAACACTTCCTCTGTACCTCACACTCTACATATCACACTCAGAAACCAAAAGCATGTTGTTCATTTACTTGTCTCCACTCTTTCCCTCCTTACACCTATCCACCATAGAATGTAAGCACCGAGACAATAGGGACTAGGGTGCTGTTTTATTCACGTTTGCATGTTCTGCACCCAGAAGCTTCCTTCGCATATAACAGGCACTCAAATATTTGTTAGATGAACAAGGAATGAGTGAATGAAGTCATCAGTTTAATATTAGTATTTCCAAGCAGTATTTATATTAAATGAAGCTCACAGACATATATATGTAAGATAAATTAGAAAGGAAAGGGTCCGTTAAAATGAAGCTTCAATAATCTAGGTATGAGGTGATATGCTCTCAAATATGGTAGTGATAATAAATAAGAAGAAAGACAAAAGAGACATTTCATTAAAAATATCAGTGACAATCAGGAAATGACTGAAGATAGAAGAAAGGATTAATGCAAATATAACCTATTGTTTTAATTTCAGATGTCTGAGTGGCAGTATTAATACACAAACAGTTGAGTTGATAAAGGAAGTCACTTTGCTGTAATGAATATAAATTTAGACAGTGCTATTTGATATTACTAAGACATCTAAAAAGAGCAAACTGAAAAAAAAAAACCTTAAGAAAAAGGACGAATAAAAAAGCTTTAGGGGACTTTAAGAGGAAATAGGGAAGGACAGGAAGTCCAAAGAAACTAGTCAGAAGGAGAGCCAAGGATCAGGCAGAAGGATAAAGACAAAAAGAATCCATCTGTGAATTTAGCCTGACACACTCAAGAAAAGAGTAATAAGGAAAAACCTATCCTGCCAGTTGGTAAGAGCCATTAAAAGTTACCATAACTTTACTTAGAAATAGAAACATGGGTCAGAATAGGAAGTTGAGAGACAGACTTTAAAAATATTTGTGTTATTTAAATAGTCATTGAAGATTTCTAAAATAAACTAAAAACAGAACTACCATACAGTCCAGTAATCCCACTCCTGGGTATTTACACAAAGGAAAATAAATCAGCATATTAAACGGACACCTGCACTCCCATATTTATTGCAGCACTATTCATAATAGCAAAGACATGGGATCAACTTAAGTGTCCTTCAATGGATGAATGGATAAGGAAAACGTAGTATATATACATAATGAAATCTTCAGTCATAAAAAAGTAGAAAATCACGTCATTTGTGATAATTTTGATAAGTAAAATAAAGTCAAGCACAGAAAGATAAATATTGTATGCTCTGATTTACACGTGGAAGCTAAAAAAGTTGATCTCACAGAAGTAGAGAAGAGAATGAGACAGATACCCCAAGGAGTATGGATCGGGGTGGGAGGGGGATAAAGAGAGGTTGGTTAGTGGGTACAGATACACAGAAGGAATGAGTTCTAATGTTTGATAGCAGAATACACTGACTATGCTCATCAACAATGTATATTTCAAAATACCTAGAAGAGAGGACTTGAAATGTTCCCAATACATAAAAATGATACTCAAGGTGATGAACACCCCAAATACCCTAACTTGATCATGACCACAGTCTATGCATATAACAAAATATCCCATGTACTCCATAAATACATATAAATTTTTTGTATAATTAAAAATATGTAATTAAAATTTAAAAACCACTAAATTAGTGAGGAAATAATGGAGTATAGTTGTTTTTTAGGACTCAATCAGAGTGATTTTTAAACCAGTTCATAAGAAAAAGCCAAGATATTATGTCACAGAAACCAAGGGACTCATATTTTTAAATAGCATGCTCATATAGGTTTTTAGGAAAAAACTGCACGAATAGGTCAAAAATAGGCATAAATGGTGTCATAATAGCAGGCCAGAAAGAGCACAGGTTTTTAGTTTCTCTCGGCATAATTTCTTAATCAGACAGAACACTTCTGTGGAAGAAAACAGACAACATGATAAACATGCTTTTAAATATTAAGCAACCATCTAGTAGTATGACACTTGATGGAATAATCAGGTGAGTGAGTACTCTTATTTCACTGAACTGCCTGTTTTTCCTAGTATATCATCCTTTAAACCATCCATAAGAATAGAAAAAATAGGTTACAAACCTGAAGATTCTCACAAGCAGGAAGGTTTGGTTTAATATAAAATACTTACTGTGTTAGGCAAAAGCACTTATCATTCAACAACAACCAAAACCCAGTAGCTTCACAAGCACACAGATTTGTCCTGTATTCTAGAAAATATATTATAAGTACTTAAGAAGTAGCTGAGAGAAAAACAAAAAATGGTTTCAAAAATGAAGAAAACAGTTGACCTAATTATTGTGAAGTACAGCAAAGATCATTTAGTGATAAGTACAAAAATTAGGACGGAAAGATTTATAGAAACAATATAGGAAATACTTTTTTTTTTTTTGAGTCAAGATCTCACTCTGTTACCCAGTCTGAAATGCTATGGCATGATCATGGCTCCCTGCAGCCTTGACCTCCTGGGACTACAGGCACATGTCACAGTAACTGGTTTTTTGTTTTTTCTTTTTGGCGTTTGAGTAGCGAGAGGTCTGTGTTGCCCAGGCTGGTCTGAAACTCCTGGACTCAAGTAATCCTTTTCCCTCAGTCTCCCAAAGTGCTGGAATTACAGGCGTGAGCCACCATGCTTGGCTTAATTTTTTTTTTTAACTTTTATTTTTTTGGCTGAAAATATCTCAAATTTTATTTATTTTTATTTTATATTTTATTTTGTTTAAAAGATGTAGCGTACAATTGAGGATTAGGTATACAAGTGGACATTGTACAGGTAAAGTTTGGGCCTCCATTTGGTCCCCACTTTGCCTGGTTTGAGATCAGGTACCCTTCTTGATGTTGTATCCCCACTACTGCCAATCTGTTTCTTATAGTATTATGGTAAATGTTCAGGGTCTCCTTATGAGTAAGAACATTTAAAAATATAGATTTAGCCGCGCTTGGTGGCTCAGCCTGTAATCCCGCGCCTTTGCGAGGCTGAGGTGAGTGGATTGCCTGAGCCCGCGGGTTTGAGACCCGCCTGGGCAGCGAGACCTAATCTCTACAATAAATAAAAAAATCAGCTGGGTGTGGTAGCACATGCCTGTAATTCCAGCTACTTGGAAGGCTGAGGCGGAAGGATCGCTGGAGTCCAGCAGGTCGAGGCTGCGGTGGCTGCGAGCGGCCACTGCACTCCAGTTTGGGCAACAGAGTGAGACTCCAACTCAAAAAAAAAAAAATAAATAAAATATATATATATATATATATATTTATGAGCAATAACAGAAATCTATTTAGTCTACAAAAAAAGTAACTTACTTAAAATAGCCACTGTTAGTGATAAAATAAAAATAAGATAGACTGTAACTGAACACTTAAGACTAATCACTTGTTTTAAAATTAAGTAATGAGACATACCTGTATCTATAGGAACATTTACTTAAAACAAGTACAGACAAGTCCAATTATTTCCATTTAGTTAGTGCTCAAAAAACATCAATTTGAATTATTTCTCTGACAGGCAGGGGGATACAAAATTATGAAAGATTTGCCCACGCCGTGGAGTCTATTGCTTAGTTTCAACCAAGACACTCTGATTTTTGGCAAAATTTTTTACATGTATACTTCATGATATTTCTTAATAAACATGAGATCTAGAGCCCAAAGTGAAAAGACATAGGGTAAATAGAAATAAAGAAGTATATTTACCTAGCAAATGTAGAAACTAGGAAACAAGGCACTAATTTCCAAAGTTAACAATACTCATGTTTCACTTTTTACAGTAATAAATTGACTTGTAACTAATGGTCAAAGACACTGAAGTACTTCCATGTTTCTATTTCAATTATGGGAAATTTGGTATAAAAAGCTTAAGAAAATAACTGATCAAAATTTATCTGAGCCTATCTGTCACTGCTCATTTTGCCTAAGATGCAGAATACACATTTAAGAATTTACTGCAAAGCATAACAAGCTACAAATCATTTTCTCTGAGTGTCACTTTTTCCCCTACGTAGACTCATCAGAAATTTGGAATTTGGTCACACACAGAAGGATACACTCAAAGAGCTTTTTTCCCTAATGGGGAAATTGTTACAGACAACTTAGTAGCAACAATGCATCATTTAGCAAGCTTCAAAGAATCGCAAATTAATTTCACATGAGAAAACGAGTTGAATTTTTAATCATACATCTGGGAAAATATGAAATAATATAAGATGACATACAGGGTTTCATTCTTAAATTTTAAAAGTAGTTAAATGGAAAATTCACAAAGACAGTGGTTCTCAGTGAATCAATGTATACTCTAAAGACATTTGGTAATCAGATTATCTGATTAATGCTCCTTTCATGGGAAGTATCTAGTATGCGGGTAAAAATAAGATTTGTTTTAAAACTCCTCATATAAAAATTGGGGAAACTTAGTGTATGTTTTTAAATATTATTGATACCTGCCTATAAAGATTTAGTATATGAGGAACAGAGGGCAAATTGGTCAACCTGTATAATTTCTTCCTCATTTCAGTCCTTCTTTCAGCTTTCCATGCTCTCTATATGCCTGGAATATTTTCCTTTCCAGTATTTGCCTCATTGGTGTTTATGGATTCATTAGGAATTGTTACTGGCCATCACATCCTACCCAGACCCCAACGAAATTATTATCTTTCAGGAATCATGGCATTTCTCACAAAATGTAATTGCATGTTTGTCTGTTTACTGGCTTTCTTCTCCAACAGACTATAAGCACAATGAGGACAGGAATCACCTCTGTTTTATTCAACACTCAGTGTTCCTGTAAGTATAAAACTGTAAAAAAAAGGATATCAATAAAGTCAAACAGACAAAGGATTCAAAGCACATATTGCAAAAATCACTGACTCCTAAAAATGAAATTTAACCTCTACTCATAAAGAAATGCAAATTAAAACTTCAGCAAGATGCCACTTTTCACCTATCAGATTAGAAAGATGAAAAGGCTATATAACATACTATAATGTCAAGGATGTACAGATACAGGAATTCTCACACACTGCTGGCAATAACCATCAAATTATAAAATGCATATATACTTTTATCCATGCTTACTCAAATAAGTCAGAAAATATTTAAAATTATAAAAAAGCCCTGTATACAATAAAGATAAAAGATATACTCTACAAATTAGCAAGAGACTAGAAATAAAACTGGGAGTAGTTAAATAAATTAAGTTTCATTCATAAAGATACTTTACTGAAAGATTCTCCAAGATATATGTTTTTAAAGTATGGTACAACACCCATTAAGATAGCTATTTTAAAAATATATATATAGATTAAGGATGTAAGGAAATGGGAAGCTTATGCACTGCTGGTGGGAATGCAAAATGGTACAGAGTCAGTGTAGAAAACAATATGGCAACTCTTCAAAAAATTAAACAAAGCATTACCATATGATCCAGCAATCTCACTTCTGGGTACATACAAAAGAAGACTGAAAGAAGGGACCTGGGCAGATATTTACACACCCATGTTAATAGCAACATTAGTCACAAAAGCCAAAAGGTAGAAACAATCCAAATACCTATCAAAGGATGTATGGACAAACAAAATGTGGTATATACACACACTAGAATATTTATAGCCTTAAAAAGAAAAAAAACCTGACATGCTACAACATGAATGAAACTTCACGATATTATGCTAAGTGAAATAAGCTTGGCACACAAAGACAAATATGATTCTATGTCTATAAGGCACCTATAGACTAATAGAGACAGAAAGCAAAATGGTGGTGCCAGGAGCAGGAAAGATAGAGGAATGGAAATTATTGTCCAACGGGTACAAAGTTTCCACTTGAGATAATGAAAAAGTTATAGAAATGGATGGTGGTAATAGGTTGCACAACAGTGTAAATGTTTTAATGCTACTGAACTGTACATTTAAAAATTGTTAAAACAGTAAATTTTACGTTATACCTACTTACCACAATAAAAAAAGACCCACTCAAAAAATAATAAAAACAGCACGATGTGCACGGCATGCTATCATTTGTATTATACACGTCTATGCCTATGTACATATGTACATGTACCCAAGTCTTCCTGTACATATATAAAATAAACAACAGTCTGGTCGGGCTCAGTGGCTCAGCCTGTAATCCCAGCACTTTGGGAGGCCGAGGCGAGAGGATTGCCTGAGCCCACGGGTTCGAGACCCACCTGGGCAACTTGGCGAGAACGCGTCTCTACAAAACATAAAAAAATTAGCCAGGCGTAGTATCGTGTGCCTGTAGTCCCGGCTACTCAGAAGGCTGACGTGAAAGGATCGCAGGAGCCCAGCAGGTCAAGGCAGTAGTGGCTGCGAGCATGCCACTGCCCTCCAGCCTGGGTGACAGAGTGAGACTCTAACTCAAAAAACAAACAAAAAAAACACAAGAGTCTGGTCACAGTAGCCACTCTCTGTGAGAGGAGCTAAACAACACAGAGATGAGTGCCTGAGTTTCTTATCTTTTGTTAAGTACTCCTGGTATAAATTTGAGTTACTAAAAAATAAATTTATTTTTCTAAAACCTTAATTATCTTGGTTTCTCCTAAGCACAGAGAACTAACAAAACTGTTACTTAAAAAGTCATGAATTTTTATTTAAGAATATTTCTCAGATACCTCAATTAATAACTTTTGCAAAGTTTTCATAAGCAGGGGATACACTTTAAATATCGCACTGAATAATAAACATTACTTCATTCATAAAATGCTCACTTAAAATAACATGCAATAAACACATTTTCAGTTTCATAAATTTTAATAACTATAATCACTACCCAAAATAATATGTATATATAGAATAGTTCCACCAACTCATAGAGTTCTCTCATGCCCATTCGCTTTCCCAGCAAAAAAGGATTCTGACATTCTGATTTCTATCACAATAGGTCAGATTAGTCTACTCTCAGACTAAAATGGAATCACACAACATTCACTCTTCTGGTCTGGCTTCTTTTGTTAAAGCATACATGCATTTGTATATGAGATCCATCCATATTACTGTGTGTTTTAGAAATTCATTATTTTTCCTTCTGAGTAGTATCCTGGTATAGGAATATACCACAAGTTTTCAATTCAGCACAATGTTGATGGATATTTGAACTGTTTCCAGTTTGAAGTTACTATGAAAATGTCTGTACAAATTTTTTTGTGAACATGTTTTCAATTCTCCTGGACAAATTCCTAGGATTGGTGCTCCCAGGTCACATAGCATGTGTTTTATGTTTGGGAAAATTCCTTGGAGGCCTTTCAGAAAGTTGCCCCATTTTACATTCCTACCAGCAATATGTGAGCGCTCCAGCTGCTGCACATTCTAGCCAGACTTTGGTGTTGTCTTTTATATCTTAGCCATTCTAAAAGGATCTGAGACAGTATCTCACATAAGTTCTGATTTGTATCTCCTTGATGGCCATGCATGATCTGGCCTCTGTACATATACCCTTGCCTCATAAACTTCTTTCATGCATCTGAACATGCCATGCTCTTACTAGTCCCTGGCACAAATTGTTTTATTCTGTTCACAAATTCTCTTTTAATAACCTGGAATTCCTTCCCTGCCCTCTAACACCCTCTTCTTAACTGGCTAGTTCTAGTCATCCTTCAGGTATCAGCATTATCACTTTCTTCAGGAAGCCTTCCAAGACCCTCCCGCCTTTGTTTTAGTAGAAGAAAACCCTTTATTGTAATACTGTGTTTAATGGCATGTCTTCCCTGCACTTCCCGAGAGCTGGGACCAGGTCAGTCTTGTTCACCTCCTTTATCCCTGGAGCATAATACAATATATATTTGTTAAATGAATGGCAGAGTAAATAAGAAAAAACTTTAAAGATGATGTAATATTTCAGCTTAGTCTTGAAAATTGAGTAAGAATGAAATTATCCAGTGAACAAAACGAAAAAAAGTTGAACATATGGGAAAATTCCTAAGAAGCACAAAACAGCACAAGTTTGAGGACACTCACATGGCTCAGTATGCCTAAGAGTAGAGTGTGAGGCAGGAATTGATTGGAGATAAGGGTGGACAACTAGAGAGGAATCATAGAAAAGTCAGGATGTGTCAGACAAAGGAAACTGGTCTGTACCTGTTGACATTGAAAGGTCACCAAAGCATTTTAAAGAAAACATGATCACATATTAGAAACTTAACTCTGTTGATAAAATGGAGGATACTTGGAAATGGTACAGCTGGAAACAGGAAGACCATTTGGAGGTCTTCATAACAGCATAAAACAAGAGCAATGGGAATGAAAAGGAGAAGTCAGAGTCCAGAGATACCAAAAAGCAGAAGTTACAAGCTTAGGGACTGACTGGATATGGCATAACCAGCAGGTGGGAAGGCAGAGCACCACAGAGGTCGAGAACACTGGTTCTGGGGCAAGGTTACCTGGCTTCAGTCCTAACACCACACTTACTAGCTAGGTGACATAGCAACTAGGTATTGTTTCTCCTCAACACCTCTGCCTTGTGTTCCTCAACAGGAGAATGAAGACAACAAAGGACCTTAACTCAAGAGAATGCTATAGGATTGGCTGAAGAAATACATGGACAAAAATGCAAAATGAAGAAAGGAAAATAAAGGGGTGTTACCTAACAGGTGAGAACAGGAAAATTTAGGAAGTGAGGCAGAGGAAGAAATCAAAGAGACCAGCAATGTAGAAGTAGATCCTAAAGAGGAAGCGCTTAGAGTCACAGAAGCCAAAAAAAGGAAAAAATTTCCACAAGAATGGAGCAGGCAATGTCAATCCTGCAAAGAAATCCTCCTTGGGGACTGACAAAGTTTCCAAGGGATGGAGCATCTGAGAGGTTCCCATGGCTTTTACAGAATCCATGATGTAAACAGAAGCCAGTGGTTGAAGTAAAGTAGTGCCTCCTCACTCAAGATGAACTGGGATTGAAGGGATGAGGGGAGAACACGTACTTTTGAAAATAAATGTATACCACTGCTTTAACTATTAGAACTAAAGTTATCTTTGACCTTGTTGCACTGCATTGATCATTCTGATGAAAAGCTAAATACCTTTACGCTCTAAACTCAATCCAAATCTGAAAATGACGCAGAACATCACAAGACACACTGTAACTTCTCATTGCTCTGTAAATTTTACAACAGACTGGTTAAATACCATAAAATCTAACCTGTATAAATGTAAAATATTAGTGTATGTAAGAACCTTAGTAGTCTGTTTTTCTAGGAAAACTCAAAATGCACATCAGTTAAGGATGCTTATTACTTAAGAAACTAACATCAAATACTTCTCTGACTTCAATAAGCAAGCAAAGATAGCTAAGAGAATAGGGTGGAAGGTCTACTTAAATAAAAACGTAGGGGGAAAGATATATGAAGATGGTATAAAGACTGGATGAATTAAGAGTATGCATTCTTGGCAAAGCAATGAAACTCAATGGTGAAGTTTGGTCTATACTAATTGAGGGTAACCTTCTCCAAGCACACATTTGGAGACTTATTTCACACCAAAAGATCTACAAAGAGAAGCTGGTCAAGACTTTGGTGAACATACAAACTGCTCTTAGTTTCCAACAACTCAGTGGGTTTCTCAACTGAACACTGGCCTCAATAGCAGGAGCAGATGCAGTGAAAAAACTGTTCCAATATCTCAGATCCCAAAGAAGAACAATGAATATGTAACATGCTGGGTGCTAGTCAAAGGAAATGCTAAGGCTAATGTTTCAGCTGCTTGACTCTAAATAAGGGTTCACATTTTGACGTATTATAAACATCATGCAGTATTTAATTGCATTTAGCCAAAAATATTCAAATATGAAGTCTAAAATAAAAATGTTAACATATCAGTCATTTTCAAAATAAAACAAGGGTAGAAGACAATATGCTGATTATTTGATGGAAGGTAGTTTCTTTTAAATCTGCTGGATATGTGCTACAAGTAGGAACTATGATTATAATTGATTAAATTATTTTGATTCACAAAAGAAATCAGAAAAGCTAGATGTTGTTTGCATGAATCTCTCTTTAGTTAACTAGATTTTCATTTTTAAAAGCTTACAGAGTTGAATACTGCTGCACAGGGGTGCAGGAAGAATCAAACAAGTCATTGCTAGAATAGATTATGAGGATCATTTGAGTTATGTTTCTGTTAAGTTCCCACAATCAATTGGTATTCTTCAGGGACAATGAAAGCTTATGTGGAACTCTGCTGGAATTAACAGGGTTCTACAACAGCTAGCTTGCAAATTTAGGTACAGAAATTTAATCCATAGCTCATCTTCAAAAAAGAAAAAACAAGCCACTGCATAAGCATTACACTAGTAGACAAAAAACAAAATCTATTAGTAATACCACTTAGTACAAGCTCAGAATTTTAAATAATGAGAGCAAACCTAAATATCTATTAAATTTTTCCTCAAAAACATACATATAGGCAACCAACACTAAGAATGCTCTGTTCAAGTAAGTAGGGGGAAAAATACTATGTATAATATGTGAAACTAGTTCCACAGATAAATGTAATAAATGAATAAAAGTGAATAATTATCGCTAGAAGGCAGTGAACTTTCACAAATTTTGACCAGAAACAAAACTCACTCACACTAATGTGCTTATAAAACAATTTTTTCAAGCAAAATGATATCATTAAGGATCAGGTTTATATTCCAGAATATTTCCCAATGCCAAAAAAAACTCTCAAAAGGAGTTTGAGTAATAGTAGATTGAGTTCTAGTTTCTAAGCTGCATCATCTCCAATATCTTATCCTCTATATTTAATATTGGGTTGAATCATATGAAATTGCCATTTTTAGACATCAAAAAGTGGTCAAACACTGGCAATTTTATATGGTTCAACCTAAGTAAAGTGGCCAACAGAATAGAAAAAAGAGAGAAAACTCGTATCCAGGTAGAACCAGGAGAAGGGGGCTATCCACAAGCCATAAAGTTGGCAGCATTTCTGACAGATATAGTACAGATGAAACTGAAATAATTCAAGTTCTGACCTGCAACTGCTCTGTGTGAAAAATCAGCATGGAGTCCAAGTCATAAATAGAGTAGATTCTGACAGATTCTGGCAACAGCTTCTAATCTGGAGGGCCAAGGACTGAAGCAAAGCTGAATCTTGGGAAAGATACTCATCACAGTGCCCATCCTTCATCCTCACAGCACTTTAGTGAGCCCCACTCTACCCAGTGCTGTGACCACTGCAGAGGGCTGCTGGCTAATGAAGCCACACTGAAGGGAGCCAAGCATGACTGGCCTCACCACACCATAAGTGGCAGGGCAGCAAGCCCAGCTTCCTTCTGAGGTGGCTGGACTTTGTTAAGCAATACCTTCAGGTAGGCCACAACTCCTACCCAGTTTACAGGCCGCACAGAAACAAAGCTAAATGCAGAAAGTCAGCCCCAGACTCAGCAGCTTCACAAAAGACACAGGAGACCAAAGATGGGGCATTCCATCTTCAGATCTTCTTACAGGTCCTCTCTTAGCCTCTCTCAGTCCTATGTATAACCTGGGATCCTTCCACAGCTGCTGGATCCCTGATGCTCATGGCATCTTCCAGGACCTAGTTCTCCAACAATAAGGAGAAATATATCAGTTGGTTCTCTTGTTTATAAGCAACACAAACTGACTCTAGATAGATATGTTGGGAGACTGTCCCAGGTACACAGAATTGAAGGCAGGCTAAAAGTCCAAGCTTAACAAAGGGCTGGAGGAAAATGAGAAGTCATGCTGCAGGACCCACAGGGATGCATCACAGGAAGTCTCATAAATGCAAGGTGCCGTGAAGAATGACCTGCAAACTTCCCTCTGTGTCTGCTTCCCTCTCTTCCATCTGTCACCTCTCACTTCACTCTCTAAAGATATGAAACCCTGGGAAATAATATGTTGATTAACTGAGCTCAGGTCAAGCTTATCTGTCTGGACTAGAGGAGGAAGAAGGAGGATTTGACTTCTCTTTGAGAGGTCATTTCCCAAAAGGAAATCAGGTGAAGTGGATGCTGGCCGGCCAGGAATAACAGCTGCTCACAACAAGGAAACCAAAAGTACCTGGTCAGCAAAGGAAAGGATTCAAGGCAAGTTACACTTTGTTTTGGAACAAATTCCAGGTGTGGATACAACTGTTCTTGCTCAAAGATACAGAAAAAGGGAGAAAATGCTTGTACTCATGGACAACAACACAAAAGCACAGAACTAAAGTGAAAATGAAGCATTCAAAAGCAAGAAAAGTACTAGAGAGTACTGAATCAGTGGGATCCATGAAAAAAATTCCAAAATGTCATAAACACACACAAAAAATGAAAATGCACATGAAAAGATAAACTGGAGTCATGACAGCTAGATAATTGAATTCTAAAATAAATAAGACAAAAGCAGTAGCTTGAATTTGTAGATGGAAAACTTAATGAAAAGTTATATATATATGTTGGTGAAAATTTAGAATTTCATGTATGAAGTAAAAAAAAAAAAAAGCATCTGAGCATGAGGGGGAGAAAGTTATCTTCAATGAAGCACTATATATAAGGAAACTTTTTTAAAACATAGAAAACATATTTTCTAGTTAAAATCTCCCACTAGAGAAGACTGTAAAGCTGGCTTCAGAACTAAAAATTACAAGTGTCCAAGAGAAATACTCAAAGTGACAAAAGCTAAAACAGTAAGAGCCACTAATACTTACTGGGGATTTAAAATGTGCCAGGCATTGTGCTAAACATGTTATTTTCATTAATTCAATACTCATAAAAATCAAATAAAATTAGTTCCAACGTTTGACAAATGAAGAAACCTAGGGACAGATAAGTCAAGTAAATGGAAGTCACACAGTAGATGATGAGATCTGCCAGGATTTGAACCTAGGCAGCCTGGCCCCAGGGCCCATCCTTTAGAAGTGCCATTCCAAATAGACTGTCTTTTAAGTAAAAAGGACAGCAAACACACAACAATACAAGAGGGTAGTGATAACAATATTAGTCATAAAAAAGGAGAAGATGGTCATTTGTCAATAATGAAAGCTAAGAGTTTATGAAGAAAGAGAAGAAATATTAGCCTGGGAGTGCCCAGAAACCTGTAGTCCCTGTTCCTATAAGTGTCTGTTAAATGAATGAATGAGCTAATAAATCAACAAAAATCCAGGCAAGAAAGAAAAGAAAACATAAAGCACCCAAAACATAGAAGAAAGCTGACAAGGAAACAGTAGAAAAAAATAAGTATAGCCAATTCTGCTATAAACACTTGTTTTAAAATGAGAATTATATTAGGAAACAAGTTTTTGCATTGTGTATGCACAACTTAGCTCCTGAGAATCACAAGGAGGCAGAAAATGCTGCCCAGATGAATCAATCTGACGTACTTACTTATGCATTTCTTAACCAATTTAACACAGGTAAAACTGGACTAGCACTTTTATTAAGTTTCCATCTTTTGTGTGTATGTATGTCACTAGTGAAGTTTTGAGTGCCCTAACTGTATCTTTTTCCATAAGCCCTGTGGTTTAATAAGGCAGTTTTACATAACAGTGATTTTTGAAAATGTGTATGCATGACAGCAGAATTGACTGTACACAGATAAAAATATTGAATTAGCAGATATTCATCAAACTCTACATTCTAAAACCAATTTGACGTAAAATACCAATAGAGGGTTCATTAACACTGATTACACATTAAGTCACCAAGAAAAACTCAAAAAATTCTAAAGAATAAAAAGTGGCCAGTCCATATTCTCTGACCAGAAGCCATTAAAGCTAGTTTTTAAAAAAGTATAACTGGGGAAAAAATAGCACCTGCAAATTGAAAATTATTTTCCTAAACATATTTGAGTAAAAAAACCCAGTAAGCACACTATTTAAGGAAAAAAATACAATAATGAGAAAATGGCATATAAAAATGTAAAAGCTAGTTAGCACAATGACGAAAGGCAAACACTCAGATGGAGACATGCATCTTATTAAATAGACTGACCCATTAGGCACTAGTGAATGTGGGCAGAAGGAATTAGAAAAGATGAAAATAGAAAGGTCAAGTGTAAAAAACAATAAAATATAAATAGGTTCTTGGAGGTAAGGTAGGCAAAAACAAGAAAAATAAGTAAATCAAGAGGAAGGAAAAATAATCAGATTCCCAAAGTAGTAACAAAAAAGCAAAATTAACCACAAATAGGATAATTCTTAAAATCTGAACAATCTGAGTAAAATCTCTACAAAAATTATCATTTTATTGGAAACTAAAAGTATTATTTGTACTCAAGGAGTACTATAAAACCTAAACAGACCAAAAAACCCATTTTAATATTAAAATTTTGTCAAAGAACTACCTATAATACAAACACCAGTCCCACATGGTTTTATAAGATAGCTCTTAATTTTTAAAAGGTTGCAAACTAGTAACAGTTAAACTAAAAATTCTGAAATGCTGACATAGTCTCTATGTCTCCATGTATGTGTGTGTGTATGTGTGCATGTGCATGCAAGTATGTGTCCCTACCTACATTATGTTAATCTAAATTTGCTGCTAACATTTAAATTTAAAAAGTCAAGGTATTATACACAACATTTTTAAATTCCAGCTTGTTGTAAGTGGAAGGACATCCTGACAACCCTGGTTCCCATGGCAACACATGGCTTGAGTAGTAGTGGCTAGCCCCTTTGGATACAGCAGTCACTCAGCTCATGCCAATACCCCCATAGCCTATAGGCTTTACTCAAGATAACTTCCTAGTCATCCCTGCAAGCATTTTAAACCTATTAGGAATTCTAAAAAAACAACAACAACAAAAAACAAAGCTCCAGTGGAAATGATGGAAAATCAATTATCCCCAAATTACCTTTAAATGTTAATGTCAATTTTCATCAAAATCCAAAGAAATTTTTTTTGATGGGGCAGGAAGAATTTAACAAATTAATTCTAAAACTCTTTGAGAAAATTAACTCGCCATTCACTAAATCAATTATTTAATAGTTAACAAGGAGTCTTCCAGGCAAGATGGCAACAGAACAGGTCGAACTGTGAGAGTCTCCACAAAAGCAAGTGTCCATAAAGATTGTGCGTGAATGGGCATGTGCTAGTGGGTGAGTGAAAGTCCGTCTGAGGGGAGACTGGGGTTCATGCAGCCGAGGTTCTCCTCCGGAGGTGAATGCAACCCACCACCGCCCTGAGATTGAAGATTCAGGTACACACGATCATCAGCCGTTCTTGGAGCTCTCATGAGGAGGCAGCAGAGAATAGCCAACCCTCACCACCTGGCACCCGACCTACACCATCACGTGCAGTAGCAGATCGGGCACAAACAGGAGGATCCAAGGAGATGGCAAGTCAGGGAAATCTGAAATAAAGCTCCAAAGCAGGTCATAAGACACTGACAGGCACCATCTTCTCAGTCCCCAGATGGGATAGAGACTTGCATTGCCCCACCCAGCTTCGCCCAGCCTCCATCCTGGGACCAAAATGTTACCTTCTCATCATAGTAACTCAGAGACTGATGCCCCTCCCCCAGGATGGAACAGGCACAGACATGTCAGATCTGAGTGGGAGACCTGACAGCTGCAGCAGCCAGTAAGGTGAGTCTGGATCTGATACATCCCCCACCCACAATAGTCCATGGGGCATCTGACCCATGCTGAGAGAAACTCTATCAGCCTGCACTAAGATTGGAGGGGAGGGGCTGGAGACCAGAGCTGTTCCCTAAGGCGGAGACCTGAAAGGAACCAAAACTCACGGAAAGGACCAGAGAGCAAGTTTTGTCTTTTTTTTTTTTCCTTCTTTTTTGTTTTAGTTTTAGCTTTTCTTCTTTTTTCTTTTTTTGTTTACATTTTTGTACTTGCTTTATTTATGTTATTCTAATGATTTTATTTTAAATTTTCTGATTACGTATGGGTATATTTAAGGGAGAGTACACAAACAGGGCGGTTTTTTTTTTGTATGATTGTCTGTATGTTTTTGTCTTTTTTGTTTTTTCTGTCTTTATTTGTCTCTGTTTATTTGTTAGTTGGTACATCTGTCTGTTTTTCCTCTTTTTCACTCTCTCCACCTCCCTTATGTCTTCCTCTTTCCTTTTTCAATTTTTTCCCCCTTTTCTTATCTCATTTTGCTTCCGGGGGGCAAACAGACACCCCACTGCATGGACAGATTGTAAGACAGTAGGAAGGTGGTTCCAGGGGACCCATACACCTGTCAGCAGATACTGGGATCTACAGATAGCTTCTGAATCACAGTTCTACCCTTAATTAAATCTCAAAACAGAAAAAAACACAGGTTCCCCCCCCAGTCCAGCCTCAGAATTGAGTAAAACCAGAGGATCTATGTAAGAAAGAAAGGGAGATTGAAGAAACAGAAATAAAAGCTATCTCCCCATCAATAAACAACAGAATTAAAGAAGAAGTAAAAAAAAGGGGGGAGGAAAACCTACAAAAAATGAAGAAAAACCAAAGGAGACCTCTGGGAGGTCAGCCACAGACAATACAGACTGTGAAACTGAAACAATGAAGAACACCCAGAACGACTGGTCTCAAACCACAAACCCAGATATCAAGATATTAATAGAGAGAATAAATAGAAATGAGGAGAGACAAGAGGAAAGAATGAGGGAGTTGATAACTGAGTTAACAACAATAAAAAATACAGTGAATGAAATAAAAAACAAACAGATAAGCAAGGAAAACAGAATTAGCCAAGCAGAAGAAAGAACCTCAGAGCTTGAGGACCAAAATATGGAACTAACCCAAACTGTTAAAAACATAGAAAAGAAGCTTAAAAAGAAAGAACAAAACCTCCAAGAGATGAGTGATTATTTCAAGAGACTGAACTTAAAATTAATTGGTAAGCCCTGAGGCAGACAGAGACACAGAGACCATCCTGGAACAAACATTCCATGAAATTATCCAAGAAAACTTCCCTCACCTCATCAGTGATGTGACCATTTAAACACAAGAGATTCAGAGAACCCCTACAAGACAACAAATGAGAAGACCAACTCCTAGACACTTAGTAATTCACCTAAACAAAGTAGGTATAAAAGAAAAAAACCCTAAAGGCAGCAAGAGAGAAAGGTCAGACTGCCAACCAGAGAAGACCAACTGAATTGCAACAGATTTAACTACAGAAACACCTCAAGCTAGGAGAGCTTAGAGTCCAATCTTCAAAGTTCTTAAAGATAAACAATTTCAACCAAGAATTATCTACCCAGCTAATTTTCATCAGTGATGGAGAATTAAAATCCTTCTGAGTCATTCAATTCCTAGGAGTTTACGCTGCCTCCAGGCCAGTTCTAAAATAAACACTTAAGAAAGTCTTACACACAAAAGAAAGGGAAAAAAGCATGACAATGCCCTTCACAAGAATGCAGGAAAAAGACTGAAAACACACATGAATCAACCCAAAAATCAAAAGAAAGACAACAAACAAACAGCAGCAACAACAAACTCCGTAAGAACCTCATGACAGGGATAAACTCGTACATGTCATAATTAGCCTGAATGTGAATGGACTAAATGCACCACTGAAAAGATACAGAATGGCAATATTGGATAAAATATCATGACCACGAACAGTCAAAACAATCATTATCAAAAAAAAACAAAGCAGGAGGCATCATACTCCCAGACTTTAAGCTTTATTATAAAGCTACAATAATCAAAACAGCTTGGTATTGGTACAAGAATAGGCATATAGACCAATGGAACAGGATAGAAATTTCAGAAGCAAAGTATCAATTTCTCAACCAACTCTTCTTCACCAAAGCCTCCACTATCAACCACTGGGGAGAGAAGAACCTGTTCTAAATGGTGCTGGGAAAACTGGCTAACCACATGTAGATGGTTAAAACAAGACCCCTACGTATCCACATACACACAAAAAAAACTCTAAATGAATCAAAGACCTAAACATAAAACTTCAAACTATAAGAACCTTAGAAAACGCAGGAGACACCCTTATGGAAGTTGGAACTGGCAACCAATTCCTGATCAAAACCCCATGTACCCATGCCATAAGAGGTAAGATAGACAAGTGGGACCTCATCAAACTACAAGCTTCGGCCAAGCCAAAGAAACCATTTAGAAAGTGGGGAGACAGTCCACAGATGGGAAAACATATTTGCCAATTGTATATCTGACATAGGCCTAATATCTAGAATCTAAAAGAACTGAAACGTGTTGAAAGGAAAATAAACAAATAGCCCTATTACAAAGTGGGCAAAAGATATGAATAGGCACTTCTCAAAAGAAGACATATGAGGAGACAACCAATACATGCTTAGCCTCACTAGTCATCAAAGAAATGCATATTAAATTCACACTGAGATACCACCTTACTCCAATCAGGATGGCCATCACCAAAAACTCAAAAAACAACAGATGCTGCAGAGGATGCGGCAAAAAGGGAACACTTCAACACTGTTGGTGGGAGTGTAAACTTCCACCAATGAAAACAGTGTGGTGATTCCT
This sequence comes from Carlito syrichta, assembly GCF_000164805.1. Taxonomy (NCBI): domain Eukaryota; kingdom Metazoa; phylum Chordata; class Mammalia; order Primates; family Tarsiidae; genus Carlito; species Carlito syrichta. The sequence continues at coordinate 709,375 of NW_007246506.1, forward strand.
AAAAGATCTAAAAATCAACTTCCCATATGACCCCACAATCCCCCTACTGGGAATATACCTGGAAGAACTCAAATCACTCTTTGGAAAACATACCTGCACATGCATGTTCATTGCACCATTATTCACAATAGCAAAAACATGGAACCAACCGTGCTACCCATCAAAAGTGGGCTGGACAAAAAAGTATGGTCTTACACACAGGGGAATATTACACAATCACAAAGAAGGACAAAATTATGAACTTCACAGCAACTTGGATGGACTTAGCATCTATAATACTGAGTGATCTGTCACAGAAACAAAGAACCGAGTGTCACGTGTTCTCACTCATAAGCAGAACTTGAACAAATAAGGTAATACTATGATAAAGCGATTGGCAGTAATGGGAAACTTCCAGGGGAGGGCGGGGGCGGGACTGGCAGTAGTGGGACACTGTCAGGGGTAGGGGGTGCACACCTCATCAGCAAGGGTACCTGCATAATGAACATTTATATACCCAACCCTGAAATGTACCCCACATATTTAAAATTAAAAATAAAAAAGAATAGCTAACAATAATTTATATTTCAAAATTAATTAAAAGAGTGAAGTTGGAATGTACTTAACACAAAAAAATGATAAATTCTTAAGGTAATAGATATTCCAATAACCTCATTTGATCATTACACATTAATTGCTTGTATTAAAATATCTCACGTGCCCCATAAATAAATACAACTATTATGTATCCATAATAACTAAAAATATAATTTAAAAATATATATAAGCCTCATCTCTACAATAAATCAAGAAAGATGGGGGAAATTTAAACTGTCAGTTATTGAAACATCTTAAAGCCACAATTATAGTCAAACTAAAAAGTCCACGAAACAAATCAGAAAGTCTAAGAATTAATCTATATTTAAACATAATAAAGATGGCATTTCAAATCATTAGAAAAGGATGGACTGTTCATATCTTAGGGAGGCAACATGGCACAGTGTTCATGGGGCACAGGCTCCAGAGCCTGAACAGAATACTTGAGTTGCCATGTCCTAGCTGGTGACTCATGAGGATAATAATTGTCCCCACTTCACAGAATTGCTGAAAGAATAATCATTTACAATTTGTAAAGTGCTTAAAACAGGACTAATACAGTAAGTGCTATGCAAATGGTGTTAAATAAAAGAAAACAATTAATGATAATACTTAAATATTAAGAACAGGAGCACACAGTGATCAAAACTTCCCATCATACCATAAAAAAAAATTTTAGTATATTAAAAAGTGAATGGTGAGAAAATGAAACTAGAAAAACAAGGACTATTCATCTGACCTCTAGTTTGGGGAATACATTTTAAAATATGACAGCAAAACAGTATTTAAAGAAAGCATTTTAACAGATTTGACTACATAAAAATCCTAAAAGTATGTATATCAAACACTAAGAATTAAGAAGAAAATAAAAACTTAAGGAAAAACAAGTATTGCGGACTATCTATATATGTATATAAATACTCTTACAAATCAGTAAGAAAAAGAATAAGCAAGTCACAAAAACTTTTAATAAAATTAAGAAAATAAGCAACATTGTTATAAACCAAAAATGTAAATTATAATAAAATTTTTCAACCATCAAATTGGCCAAGGTTTTCAAATATTACATTATTAGCCAACAGGCAGAAAAATTGATACTTTCTACATGGGAGATTGAAAAATATATTGAAACAAACTATATAGGAGTCACTTTGCTTATATGCTTTAAAAAAAAAAACTCTTTAAAATATTAAGCCTCTTTGACCTAGTAACTCCATTTCTAGGACAAAGTAAGAACATAAAGGATTCCATGGATACATTTCAAATCACTTTTCAGAGACGAAACAAAATCAGTGGAAAAAAGGATGTGAAGAAATACTTTACGTTTCAAATATAAATCTAAGAAAGTTCATCTAAAAATGTAATACTTGTTTCACTGTACAATTAATCTTTACTATTATCAAATTTCAAAAAAGTTTTAAAACAAACCTTTTAACAGCATCCTTCTTCTGAACATCTATAATATCCCACCACTCTGAAAGGTAAGAGATCTCAGACCACATAAACTTCCTCCTTGAGTCTTCTTTCAGCTTTAGGACCATGTTATTAAAAATATACTGAGTCTTGTCTCTAAAGTATTCACTGAAAGTCTTCAACCAACCTAAATCAAGACACAAATATACCACAAAGGTCTGATTCACATGGCTGAACTCAGTTACACTCTATTGCAATACCTTTGGACACCATTAGATGTTTCATTCATATAAAGATATATTTTAAAATTTAACAAGTCTTTACAATTAATGAAATTCCATTTAATTGGCACAGGACTCAGAAATCCACTAACACTGAAACAATGAAAATACTCTGAAAGCTGTACAAATTTAGACAGAAACAAAAAAATAAGAAAGATGACCTAAGGCCAAGAAGCAGTTATTTATACCTAAAAATCATAGCATCTAGTTCTATTTTTTATCTCTAGATTAAGGATTTTTTTTTCATTTTAAAAATATGAACAATGTCAACAAGCTGGCAGTACTGTCCTCATAATATATGGGGTACAAATGTTATCCTGTCATGCCACATCTAAATTAATTCCCCACTCATTAAATAAGTTAAATTTGTTAAAAAGAAAAAAATCATAAGTATAAACTATACCTAAAAGCTAGCAGCACAGCAATGAGGTAATTACAGTATTAATATGAATCTTGAAAAGTAGTAATAAGTAGAATTCTACCAGATACAGGTTGGTTCCCCTTTAAGACTTGATTATTCAATTTTTTTAGAACCACAAAGTGACACTAATCAAATGTATACACATCTTGTTTTTTCAAAATTAAATTGTACATGTTGACAGCTGTTATCTGATTTTTTTCCTATACTTCCCAAATATCCTGGAAATTTCATCTAAAGACATCTGCAATTTGGCCCTAACAAACATTTTTTAATAAGACCCACCAGTCCAAACATAGCCCCATCAGGCTAAAATGGCCAAGGTAAAAACATACACAGCCACCAAGTCTACCTACTGGTGACAGGTAAAGTGGAACCACTGGAAAAATAACCTGTTCTCATCTATAAAATCTTACAGGGAGGAGTTTCTATACATCTAGGCTGAACTACTGCTATTATTTCCAAACCTCATACATGTGAAAGAACTAAAGGATTAGGGATCTAAATGGCTGTTTCTTGCCTGTCTATGGTTAAGTTAGTATTATACACTGTATTTAGTGGGGGGGGGGGAGGCCTTCCAGGACAAAAATGTAATACAACTATTTTGACAATGCCAATAAGAACTTTTGAAAAAGGCATTGCAGTTATGACTATATGTATCCCTGTTGCTTTAACTGAAATCTACTCACTCACTCTATAATTATTATTGAGCACCTATAATGCGCCAAGTATGAACCTATGAGCCAAATAGGAATAAAGTATAAACTATCCTTTATAGGACTTTATTGACGTGGAGCACTTTTAAGTATAAGTATTTGTCACCATAGAACACTTCCTGTATACTTTAATTTTTCCAAGTTTCACTAAAAAAAGCCTGCAACTATAGAAAAACTCAAGATATGTCATCAAATAGTGGTTTCCATAGAATCCCACCTAACTTCACAAAGGTCCTAACCTGGAGCACACCCAGAGCACTAAGTCAGGAACCACCTCTGGTATCACAGGGATGAGCCAAGAAAATCTAACCTATCCTTAAATGAGAATGCCCTAATTCCCTGCTGACTATGCCAAGTGCTAACTTAAAAATGTCAAATGCTCAGAACCAAGCTTGGGACAATAATATAGCACTTGATAAATATTAGCTGCTATTATTATTATTATCATTATCATCATACCGTTAATTGCCCTTTCCCTCACTTCTACAATTAAACCAAGTAAAGAAGCATTTTAAAAAATATTTCTACACATTTTTTTTTTGAGTCGAGGTCTCACTCTGTCACCTAGAGGACAGTTGCAGCTCACTGCAGCCTTGAATTGCTGGGCTCAAGCAATCCTCCCTCCTCAGCCTCCTAAATAGTTGGAACTACAGACATGTGCCAAAAAAAAATTAGATTAGCTAATTTTTAAAATTTTTTTGTAGAGGTGAGGTCTCACTACCCTGTCTAGGTTGGCCCTTAACACCTGATTTTTAAAAGTATACAGTCAGAACATTTAAATAAACTGTTCCACATCTCAAGCATATTGGTTACTCAAAATTTCAGTTTGTATAGAATTCACTCTATATCCTTGTTATGAGCAGAATTCTGTCATATGTTGGAGTCCTAACCCCCTCTACCTCAGAATGTGACTACATTTGGAGACAGGGTAAAAAGGTAATTAAGGTAAAATGAGGTCATGAAAGTGGGCCCTAATCCTGTACGACTAATGTCCTTATAAAAAGAGGAGATCAGGACACAGACACATTTAGAAGGAAGACCATATGAAGACACAGGGAGAAGACAGCCATCTACAAGCCAAGGAAAGAGGCCTCAGAAGAAACCAACCCTGCTGACACCTTGATCTTGAACTTTCAGCCTCCAGAACTGTAAGAAAATAAACGGTTGTTGTTTAAGCCATCCGGTCTGAGGTACTTTGTTATAAACAGCCTTAATAAATTTATATAGTCCTAGAAAAAACTAGTGTTATTACCATCCCAAAAGTAAAGATTACAATGTGGAGACAAATTTATTTTATTAAATACCATCATAATATTTAACATACTATATCTACCTATATATTGCAAAAATAAGCTAAATTCAAATATGTACATAAGTTAATGTATTTCTGAACCACGCTCTTATGTTATATGTAACCTAAGGACCACGAAAGTTATTTAAATGGCTATATTGGAATTATCGTTGGGATATCACATATACCTTTTTCCTAAATTTTAACAAAGGTCAAAACATCCCTAATTATCTGACTACTAACTCAATTAAAGAACTATGAATAGTGGAATGCCTCCAAAATTAACTTAATAATTAAAATTCCCACAATCTAGCATAAAAGGCAAATTTAGAAGGACTAGTCTTTATAAAGATCGGTAAGTAAAAGGATTTTTTATACAACTATTTATTTTCAACAGTTATAACTTATGATGAACTAAGACCATTTCAAAGATGAGTTTGTCACAGGAGTTTGCATACAGGAATTACAGTGACTGATTAATCCATTTTGCCTTCAACATTTCATTTGCCCTTCAACAATCATGCAGAAAATATGACAGATATTTACGTGAGCCAAAATACTAGCTCAGAGATGTCAATTTAAAAGGCTTCCATAAAACTCACACTAACATCACTACAATATAGCACAATTAATGAAGAATGAACTGAAAGATAGCCTCTTGAAGCTTTTGCTATTGAGTAATATAACAGTAAATTAGCTTTTATTGCTCTTATACAATAGAGTAATCAAGTATTCCCTTTTACACTGAATCGGTTCTTCTTCTAAATTACTGTAAAAACTACAATTGTATATTAACATGAAACCAATCAGAAAGATGGTATTTTATGAAAAGTTGTATGTTATGAATTTTTGTGACATAAAATTATATTCCTATCTCTAGATTTAATAATCTTAGGATACTGAGTTGCAAACCGATTTACTTAAGTGGTCAATTCACAGCTTTTTTTTTTCCCCCTTTAATATACTTGGAAATTAAGCCAGGGCTAGAAAGCATTAAGAATACCTTTCAGTGTATTATTTTTCACTCTAACAACACTACCACCTACAAAAAAGCTAATAGCTATTTTAAATAAGTGGGGAAATATTTAAAACAAAAAATGCATAATTAGAAGTTCTACAAAGCAGAGAAAAATCTAAATTTAATACCACTATTTTACTATTAAAAAAGATTTAAGTTCTAAAAGTAAAATATAATAAAGTTGGAAACGATTGCCTGTTTCCAGTATGCATGAACAATTAAGTACCTAGTAACTGTTCACTGACAAATTATAATTTATTTTTAAGATATGAGATTCTTGGTCATAGTTTCGAAATGTAGAGTTCTGATGCTCTTAAGGAACATTTAGTTTTATTTGGTTCAAGGGCATACACAGAGCCACCTGAGGACCTGGGCAAGAGATGCTTACCCCTGAGCCCTGGAAGACTCTAGAAGAACCTCTCATTCTTCCTCTGATCACACACACCCCTTTCAACAGATGTCAAAGAACTTGCTCACCCAGAGTAAATAATCTGCCCTTCTGAGTATGAGGACTCAAAAATATGTGTCCAAAAAACCCCAAACTGGCTTCCATAAGCCCTTCTATAAGTCCTCTGCCATCTAGGCTCTCAATCCTGCAAGCAGGAACCTTCCTAGACTGAGTAGTGGCCAAAAAGCCACAGTTAGTAGGGGTACAGAGTGCCAGGATATCTGCAAGCAAGGCCCCTCCTGGTTTGGGACAAAGCCAGGTCTAGGAAGAGAAGGCAGTGGATGGGGCTGCCTAACAGGCTGGCTCTCTCCATATACCACCACCTTCCAGGAAGGAAATGGAGACAAAGTAACTAAACCCACACTTGGTCTTCCAGATCACTAAGCTATTTCTCCAGGCAGGAGGAGAAGACCTATTTTTCTCTTTTTGTAATGTATTACTTTGATTTGTAACTTTTAAATGTTTAAATACAGGGTATGTGGGCCTCTGTGTAATTTTGCCCCAGATCCTGCACATTTCTGCAACTCAAACTTCAAACCAGTCAACTCTCAGGAATCTAGCATTTGGTGAAACCTACAAGAGCAACAGCAGCTATAAGTACTTGATAGATGAATTAAATGTATGGACAAGAGGACTGAAACAAAGTATGTGGAGTGCATATGCATATTTATTACTTCAACTAGAAATGAGACCAAAAGTTAAAAATACTACACTATTAGCTTTAATGTGTTCACTGCTTGTTCTAATTCTTTGTCCAACATCTTTAAGTTTCTACAAAATTTTATATTTATTTACTCTTATTTATATCTATACTTTGTATATTATTTTATTGTTTTATACTTACATATCTTAATTAATTTTTTATATTTAATTATTTTATAGTAAATATTTATATTTAAAAAGGACCTGTCAGCCCTAAGATGATTTAAAGCACCCATCCTTAAGGAGACATCTGCTCCTCAAAAAGCACTGTTACATGGTTATGACCTTAACTACTAAAATAATTTTTTTTAATGAGTACATTAATTCCACTCAAAAGTTAAATAAGCACCAAATTTTAGGAAAAGGTTGTGAGTTCAAAATCATTATTTCTAGGCCAAGCATGATGGCTCACACCTGTAATCTCAGCACTTTGGAAGGCTGAGGCAGGAGGATTGCTTGAGTCTAGGAGTTTAAGACCAGCCTAGGCAATATAGCAAGACCTTGTCTCTACAAAAAACAAAAAAATTAACCAGGCATGGTGGCACACACTTATAGTCCCAGCTACTCAGGAGGCTGAGGTAGAAGGATCACCTAAGCCCAGGAGGTTGAGGCTGCCAAGAGCCATGATCATGCCACTGCACTCTAATCTGGATGACAGAGTGAGACGTTGACTCAAAAAATAGTAGTAATAATAATAGTGATAATAATAATAAAATAACTATACTTAGACAAGTAACATATTGATAATAAACAAGTACAGCATGCAATTTAAGGTTTATTTCCATCTCAATGTGATACTCCCAAATTTTAAAATAGAGTTCATAAAAAACAGAAATCTTCTCTGTTTCAGTAGTTATTTTCTAACAACAAATGATCAACAGGTTTCTTCCATCACTTGTTAATCCTTCAATATCTGACTGCAACATCCAGTTTTATACTTAAGGGATGACATACATACTTAATTGGTATTACTATTACTCAAATGTGCTGCTGATTAATTTTAATTCCAACATTTCTATTATAAGTTAAGCTTGCTTTTTCTCCTGATAAACTGTGAAAGAGTTTTAATTAATGTTCTGGTTTATTCATTCAAACACGTACTGAACATCTAATAGGGCAAAACAATAAAACAAGCTAAATAAAAACAGATTCTACAGTGAAAATATCAACATAGGTATAAAGAAATGGTAAAGTTCTACCAGAAGAACAGAAGAAGATTCTTAGATTAGTCATCTTCTGGATAGAGGGAAAGGGTGGTAGTTCCAAATAGAGGGAAGAGCATATGGAATAGACAGGCAGTTGGGTATGGTACACGATGCAAATATGGTAAGAAATAAAAATAGAAATAGAAGTGAGGGACAGATCATTGAAAACCTTCTAAATCATTCTTGTTTTTTATGGAAAACTTTGGAGGAAGGACTTAACGTTAGTTAAGGCTTTCTGACCTGTACTTCCAAAAATAACAGCACTAAAAGTGTGAAGGATAGACTAAAAAGGCACAGTAGAAGCCAAGAAACAGGAAATCAGACCACTGCAGTAACTCTGGGGAAAAAAATGATTATAAATTGCAATGGAAATAGACAAGAAAATAAGAGGCCAAGAAGGCAAAATGAAGAGAACCTAGTAAGTGAATGAAGTTTCCAAGAGAGGACAAAAGGAGAGTCGAAGATGAAACTTAGACTTCCAGTGACCTATGTGTCTTTGGAAACCTATAAACCTGCAGGTCCTACTAGATGCTTCTGAACTCAAGTCTCTAAAATAATGTAACCTTTTTCTTCAGGTGATTCAGTGTCATCTAATAGTATTCTAAGCATATCAGCTTTACTTCCATTTGTTTGAGAGAGAGCACTTTTGAATCCACGTAAAATGCTGTCACTGGAAATTCTACCCTACACCACAAGAACCAATAGGACAACAGGGGTTTTATTTGTACTGCAGCTGTATATGTAACGATGCCCAATTCTGACTCGGTGCTGTATTGCCTTTCTAAGTGCCCTTTCAAAGACCTACATACCTTGATGTCTGATACCTACAACTGTGAGATCATCCTCCAAAATAATTTTGAAATCTGTGCTGTTTCTCCCTCTCCCTTGTTAAGGATCCCAACTATAAGCATCTACTAACACCAAAGGATTCTTCAGGCCTAATATATCTCCCCCAGACAGAGCTTGGTTGCTTAAAACAATAAGAAAAATGTCTATGATATGAGAGACATTGTGAGAAATCAAAGAAAAAATGACTTCCTTTGATGGGTTATTCTTAGGGTGCATGAGGAGGCTACTTAGTCTTATAGTCAGACAAATATTGGGCAAATTATCAAAGTTTCTAGAAGAAACTACTTTAAAAGATGGAAAATACTGTTTCTAAATCACTTTCTAATTGCAAAAAATGTAGCAATGAGGAAAACTACTCACCATCTCATGTACTAATGTAGTATTTAAGGACAGAGACATCCATTTCAATAAGGACAGACTGGAAAAATCAGAAGGATGAAAAAGGAAAGGAAATAGTGCAGTGAGGTGTCCACTTCTGCAAGACAGTTAATAAATCTATTTATGATTAATGACACTAAAGTAGATGGCATTTGGCTTGAAAACACTTATAAGACTTTACTCCTAGACTCTGCCTGTGGTTTTAAAGAGTTACCCACAAAAGACAATCACACAATAAAAATGGTTACAAGTCCTGGTTCTGGAACCAGATGGCTTGGATCCAAACCCAGCTCTGCCACAAACGGTTACTTATCACCTCTTCTCCCTCTTTCCTTGCCTATGAAATAAGGGTAATCATAGGACTCTATCTTAAAGTTGCTGAAAGGAGTAATGGATTTAATATGAGTAAAATGCCTAGAACAGTACATAGAATATAACAAATATCCTAAGTGTTAGCAATTATTTCTATTACCAGGGCAGTGGTGAGCTCTGAAGTACCTAGCCTTGAAAGACAGACAAAGGTAACTGAAATGAGGGGAACCAGGAGATATTTTATGAACACCTACATTTCTCAGCAGCTATTTAACATATGTGCTCCTCAAGGAATAAAGTCCAGTGAGAGTCCAAACCATCTATATTTTCTTCCTCTAAAAAGGAACCTCAATACACAAATTCTAGAGATCTCTTAAAGTACTAGAGAGTCATATAAATATTCAGCTCTCAAATTCTATAATTTTCTTAACAGTTAAGATTGCCAGATAAAACACAGATGCAAAGTTAAATTTGAATTTCAGATAAACAACAAATAAATGGTTAGTATATGCATGTCCCATGTGATATTTGGGACTTATATATAGTATAAACACAAGTTTAAAAATTCAATTGAGCATTCTGTATTTTTATTTGCTAAATCTGACAATCCCATTAACAACCCAAACTGCAAATAAACTTGCTAAATTGGCAAATGCCCACAAAACAAGAAGCAATAGAATTATTTAAACTAAATTAAGTATCTTAAGAAGCAGTATGGTAAATGGAAAAACCATGGATGTTAGAGTCAAGCAACCCTGCGCTTCAGTTCCCCAGTCTCTGAGAATTTATAATTGACTGATTTTCAACAAATTACTATGCCCTATTTTAGGCTCATTGACCCCATCTGTTAAATGGGGCTTAATCTGCCACTTTTCAGGGTTACAGAAAGGATTACACAAAGTAAAAAGCAAAAGTACACAGACCTGGCACTTGCCTGGTACAGGACAGGCGATGAATGCCACCTCTCAGTTCTTTCTCTTGCTCTTTTAGCTCCAGAAACTAAAAATTCCCATCATGGTAGTCAAAATCAAATAATCCACTTTATCCTGCAGTCGCTAAAATAAAGTACTGCCCAAACTTTGTCTACTTTCCCCCTGCTGACCATCTCATTTTAACCAGTAGGTTCCTTTAGTAATCAGACTTCTAAATTTCAGCTGCCTTTTATCTACATAGACATTAGCTAAAAACTAGAGCTGACCAGAACTGTTTTCAATTCTGACAGTACGTGACAATATTTGTACAAAAATGTTTGAAAATAACATTACACGTGATTTCCTCACGTTTTTATTCTTTTTTATAAACTTTTTTGGAGTAAGAATATATAACTATTACACAATACTAAATGCAGAGATCTATTTTCTTAGTTTTAGAAAAAAAGAAAAGCTAAAAAATCCTAGTCACTCACTGAGTCAATTAAAAAAATTCTGCAAAATAACTGAAAATGCACAAAAGAAAATTATTTCCTGGTATAACTCTTGGGCCTAGGTCTTCTTACTATTTTAGAGTCAAACCACATGGGGGATTATTTTCTAATGTTCATTTCACAAATTGCTTAACTAACAATATGCTGTCCAACCTTCCATTTAGTATACCTTATCTTCTCTCTACACACTGTGATTTCTTTGAAGGAAATTTAACTAAATATTTAAGCAGTTTAACTAGTGGGAAGCGAAGAATTAAGATTGTAGATACAAAGGTGCTGTAATTATGTTTTAATCAGCTTATTAAATACAACATGAACATATATCAATCAACTAACATTTAATTTCATGGTCTATGATTCAAAACTTTTCAAAAGCATAACAGTACAAAGTTATCAGCATTTACTTGACAATTCCTTTCCAATTCTGTTTAAACCATGTAAACCATTTAAATATTTTATGACAATTGTTACATGTCCTTATAGAATGAAAGAAGACATAATTAGAAATTTTATTAAGACATGAACATTTTGAAATTTACCTTTTCTTAAGGAATATTAACAACTCAATCGAAAATGAAAAATATCTGTATATAGAAAAACACAGCAACATAAATTCTTGAAGTTATGGGACTAAATACATAAATCTTTTTAAAATATTTTTTAAATATTTAATTCCCCAATAGACAAAAATCTGATGAGGAAACTACTGAGCTAAAGATTGTTTTAAATTGCTGCTGGAGAAAATGCAAACAAATCTCTATAAATTTCATTTAGAAAGTAAATTGCCTAATTGCACATTCATTTAGAAGTATTATACAAAGATTTCCCATTACAAAGTCACATTTTGACTTGGAAGGTATGAGCATACATTTTTGTCTTTTCCTCTGTTGAAAGAGTAGTTTTTCATGATCTGAATGATTCGTTTTTTCAAAGAAAAATTTAGTTTATCAATATTCTATTTTTGTTAAGAAATAGTGAAAAGGCAGTTTTTCTTTTTGAGAAACTTGTCCATGGCAGATCTTTCTGCCATGAATCTTGTTTTTTCCTTCTCTTCCTCTCGCTAATAAACTCTGTTTTAAAACTTTAAACAATAACAAAAAAAGAAACAGTGAAAAGCACTAAGAAAATTCAGCAGATTCTTCTCTTTAGCATTTTGCTTGATAGCAAAAATTGCTTTCGTTTTCAAAGGTCTGTTTCTGGCCATTATTTTTTCCTCAAGTAAAGAAGAGCTTGAAGATGAGGGTCATTAACATCTTTTACAAAGACAAAAAGATTCTACTATGGTTGCTAGGATACCCGCAGACCAGTTCATTGATTGCAGTCAGGCACAGTTATTAGGGAGTGTCTACTCACAGAACAATATACTAACTACAACAACAACCTTAATGCAAAGTAAAAAAAAAAAATCTAGAAAGCAGGGGCAATCCCTGTCCTCAAAGAGCTTATTATTGTCTGTTATTAATATATAAAATGACAAAGTGTATTTTAAATAAGGTTCTTTGGTTTTTTTGTTAAGGAATAGAAATAAGCCTCCACCAGGAAGGAGGAATGTTAAAGAAAAGCATAGGCCAGTGTATACATCAAATGTCAGATTCATTAGTTCATTAACTTATTTAAATGAACTGTAATGACTGAGTACTATGTGCCAGTTGCAGTTGTAGGCATTCCCAACATGACACTTAATAAAATAGTTCTAGCCCCAAGTTGACATTCTAGTGAGAAAATCAGGTAAAAGTACAGTGAATACTTCCATCTGTGCACACGTGAAAGCGTTGGGAGTGAGTACCGTGTGAGCATGTTGTGGAGGGGTTTGGAGACGGGTCAGAGAAGGTCTTACATATTTAGTAATTACTATACATCAAGTTCTCAGTCAATGTTCTCAGTCAACTCGAATTTACTCTAGTGGGAGAGTCAGATAACTACTGGGAAAGTATTCTGATGCCCCTCGCTACTAATGTGTAACCTTGGTAACACCTTCATCATAAAGAGTGGCATTAACCTTCAAGGGTTACTATAAGCATTAAATGCTTATAAAACAGTTAGCGTCCTGCCTGGTAAACCATAGATTTATTACAATTAAGTGCCCATATTACAAAATAACAAGAAATTAGATTGGGAGCAATTTTAAAAAGGGGATAGGACAATAAAAACCCTTAAAACCAAGAAGAGAGAAGTGGGATTCATATGAGGAAGACTTGCAAGACACACTTCGAAACATAGTTTATAAAACTACAAGGAAGATTTTACAATGGAATCATATCACACACCCAATTAAGTAAGAATAACTAAACTATACACGATTGGCAGAAAGAGAGGCGATAATAATTTAAGTACTACAAGAAGGATCTGCCACCATTTCACTCAATAATTGAGTACTCCAGAGTGTTAGTAAGACTTATAGGGAAGACAGGCGCAGTGGCTCAGCCTGTAATCCCGTGCCTTTGGGAGGCTGAGGTGAGTGGATTGCCTGAGCCCGCGGGTTCGAGACCTGCCTGGGCAGGCAAGACCTCATCTCTACAATAAATCAAAAAATTAGCCAGGCGTGGTAGCACGCGCCTGTAGTTCCAGCTACGTGGAAGGCTGAGGCGGAAGGATCGCCGGAGCCCAGCAGGTCGAGGCTGCGGTGGCCGGGAGTGGCCACTGCACTCCAGTCTGGGTGACAGAGTGAGACTCCAACTCAAAAAAAGAGACTTATAGGGAAAAATATCTGCAGTCCCACAGGCAGTCTTAGATCCCACATGTGAAGTGTGAACACCTCACTGAGTGTGAGGTCAGTAATCAAAGATAGGTGTTTTTCATATGCATTCCCTAAACGCAAATGTACCAATTAATCTGGTACTCAAGTGACTAAAATTTGGATAAGATGCAAGTTCCATCATCTTTTATAGTTACTTTATCACTAACCCCTACTTAAGATGCTACTTCACCTCTGATCTCCGTTTTGTAACAACATAAGTCAATGTGCCCAAGAACACACAGCACACAACAGAGCCAAGACATGTGCCTCATTCTACCTGGCTCCAAATCCCTGAAGTCTTCCCATGCTGCCCAGTCATTCCTGAGTTAGGATTTAATAGATACAGGCTAAGATTAAGGAGGAGAACAATAAAAAATATACAACAAAAACTTAGACTAACAGGTATTTGTAGGAAAAGATGAAGATGATTATTGCCCCCAGAGCTAAGTCCATTGTCTATTACTATTTTATACAACACAAGTACTATCCTTGAATGGCACACAAATTGACAAAACGTAAAACACTAAAATATAATGACACATAAAAGGAATATATTACTGTTAAAAGTCAGAGAAAAATATCCCAAAATTTTGAGAAGTGGGCTCTATCAGATGCTCACTAAAAGACCCTGGATCGAAAGGAGCTTAATAGCTCTAGTTTTTTGAAGTGCAAAGATAGGGAAACCAAGTCAGAAAGTGATGTGTGGCAATTGTTCATCACAAGTGTACAGAATAACATTAATTCTACATATTTTATATCTCTGTATATAGTAAATATTGAAGTATTCTAGAAATCTAAACATCTCAATACCCAAGTTCTATCTCCCAGACTACTACCTCTCATACCCAAAAGCAATAAACACAACAAAAAAACAACAAAAAAACCTGGCTAAATCATGTGTCGTGTCCAGGCCTGAATTATGTTCTATTGTTTTAGAAATAGAAAGAAGGAATATCTGCCAATAAATTAGTGGGAAACAATATAAGCAGAAGATATTCTAGTAGAGCTGGCATTCACTCTATGACTGTGTATTCACACTAACAAATATGCACATCAAATGTCTCATAATTGTAGAAATGTCCCCTTACCTTGAAGGAAAAAAAAAAAACCTGAGGCTTCAATAAATAAAAGCCATCATATGAAATAATAACAACAATAATTATAGCAGCTACTTTGTACCATGCATGATTCCTTTACATTTCACCCTATAAAATGGATACAATATATTATCCAGATTCATCAGGGAAAAAACTTAGTCTCAGAGGGATTCAGTAACTTGCCTGAAGTCGTCAAACACTGAGGGAGGGCTGAGATTTTTTCCCTTGTCTGCCCGACATCAATGAATGCCAAGACTCTTAAGCCACTTTATACTGCTTTTCTATTTTGAAGATTCAAATTTCCCCATAAGCATTCTGCTTTTTTAAAAGTAGAGTTTATGAAGACAAAATAAGTTTCTCATGTAATATTTACAAAAATGAACTAAAATAAACAATCAGTACCTTAAAAGTGTACACTTTTTGCCCCTAAAGCTAAGTCCTTCATTGTGTCTATTACTATTTTTATATAGCACAAGTGCTATCCTTGAATGGCACACAAATTGACAAAAATAGAACACTAGTATATAATGACACACAAAAAGAATATGTTACTGTTAAAAGTCAGAGAATAATGTCTCAAAATTTTGAGAAGTGGACTCTATTGGATTTTTACTAAAAAGTATCTGGATCTAAAGGAGTTTAATAACCTCTGGTTTTCTGAAGTGCAAATTTTACCTGGGTCGTTATGGGAATGAGGCACCACAAAGACTCGAAGGGGTTCAGTGTCCCATTCATTAGTTTCATACTTAATGTCAAATCCTTGCTTCCAAACTCCACCATCTGGATTGTCAAAAGAAATTAGACTGTAAACATCCAACATCTAAAAATATAAAAGAAAAAAATTAAAGTTTAACTATTGTTAACTTAAATTTAATGGTAAACATTTTCTCAAAATTACTCATCGCTATACTCTACATAAAAGTTTTATAAAATAAAACTATTTCTGCAGACATTAATTGAAGAGTTTAAGGCAGAAGCATTTAATCACCACTCAAAGGCTTAAAATGCTACTTGTACTACATAACTACCCTGATAAATAATCCCCTCTCTCATATGCTTCTAATTAGGAAAAAAAAGGTCATTCGACCAATGCCACCTTCCTATATTTGCGAATCAGTTCAATCAAGATTTATAGAAAAAGCACCAATAAAAAAATTTCTGATGAAATTTGATTTTGTCCAACTACTTCTGCATTTTTAATACAGTACTGAAAATGCTTTTTTACTTTATTTGGGTTGCTTGTACTTTATGATCAATCTCTATTTTAAAAATCTCTACCTGAATGAACATGCATCTGTAGCTAATTCTTCCACACATCACTCAAGAGGAGACCCCCAAAAAACCGGAAATATCTTCTTGGAGAGTGGGTGGCTTCTAGCACAGGTTTCCCCTACTAGGTAAGTGTTCTAGGAACCCATCGACATTAGTGTACTAGCTAGCATTGTTGTGAGAGACAATCTGCAGAAGAAATGTCCCAAATTGTGACAAACAGGTGACGGTTCTTCCACCATGATGACATATCTATCCACACCATGCTGAATGTTCAGCAGTTTTTTATAAAAAAACGGGCATGACCCCCATGCCCAACTCTCCCTATTCTCCCAGTCTCACCCCAAGCAACTTTTTGTTTCCTGAGATGAAAGAAGTCCTCAAAAGGAGGGCTTGTTTTGCCAGTGTGGAAGAGGTGGGAAAAAAACGTCAAAACGGATGAGTTCAAAAACTGTTTTGAGCAGTGAAAAAAGCGTCTCAATAGGTATATTGCATCAAACGGAGAGTACTTTGAAGGTGGCTGAAGTTTAAACATTTAAGGACAAATACATAATTTTTTATTTAAAAAAATTCCGTTTTTGAGGGGGTCGCCCCTCATATGTTACATTTACCAATTTTATTCTAAAAATAAAACTACAACAGGGTCAACTAGGCATAATCATCTAAAAAGGAAGGAAATTTCTAATATTGAGATTCAGCTTTTACGTATCCAAATGTTTTCTAGCTGTTCAATGCAGTATTCCTTCTAGCTAATAATCTATTTGGATACAAAGGGAAAAAAATTACCAAAAAATACCTGAAATTTTACTTTTATTCTTCATAGACTCTATTAAACTAAATGTGGCAAAGAAGACAACCAAACTTCTGTAAAATTTAAATTATGCTAAAATTAATTAGGCTGAGAAATTACATCCTAACATGAGTTACAAAAAAATGTTTAAATACCAAACAAATTATACAAAAGTCAATACAAAAAGCATTTTAAGGCAATAACATATCTCTCCCTATGGAATTTATGGCTTTAATAAATAAAATACAATCAGTCCACAAATCCTCATGAACCAGCTAAGCAGGAGGATGTGTTAACAGTCTCTGCTACTCCTTCTGCTTCCTCCTTCGGCCCTGCAGCTCCCCCAGTACCCTCCTGCCTTGCTCTGCCATTCCTCTCTACAGCCCAGATTTAGATCACAAAACAAAAAATTTTAAAGATATTTTTTGCTGTTTCCTTAGCATGGATGACAAGGCCAGGTACTTAGGAATAACTTAATAAAAACATAGATAAAGCCAAGCCTCCCAGAAACAGTTATCCCTATAAACCTGGGACAGTCTTCTGATCCTATCAGAATCTGACCACACACTAGCTGATAAGGTTGCAGGTACAAAACCTGGCCAGCTCCACTGTCCCCAGCTCCCAGCTTGGCCTGTGAACCATGGCCCCAAGATCATATCATATTCCCTGCCCTCAGGGGTTAGTGGAAAAGGCCTACTCTAAAGTAAGGCCAGAAGCCAACTAATTTTGTCCAACTTTAGAATGTTAACCCCTTAGGATCCTCCCACCAAGATCCAGTTTCTGATCTAAGGCACAAGGTTCATCACAGCCCTCCCTCCCCTAATGTGCAGAGTCAATATGAGTGAAACACCCTGAGTTTAAGAAAGGCAGAAGTTCTTTCTGACCCTGGTTTTCAACTCCATTACCCCCTAGAACAGTGCTGGTTCAGGAGAAATATAACACAAGACAAATACATAATTTTTAATTTTCTAGTAAAATGAAGCAGGTGAAATTAATCTTAATGTTAGTTCATTAACCCAATATATCCAAAATACTACCTCAGCATGTAATCAATGTAAAAGTGTATTAAGATATTTTGTATATTAAGTCTGAAACACCTTGTGTGGCACATCTCAAGTCAAATTAGTCATACTTCAAGTGTTTAGCAGCCACACGTGGACACTGGTTCCCCTACTGGAAAAGTACAGTTCTAGAATATTTCCCTTCCCCCTTGCAAAAGAATATTCAGCAAAAAAAAGTCTAACCCTATATTGTATAAAGTCTATAGTGTATAACATACAATAAGAGAAGGGCTTTCTCATATTCTCCAAAAGAAGGTAAGAAAATCTCTTTGGCAAAATGTAAACCTCTAAAGGTATTCAACCATTAAAGAAAAAAAGATCTGAGAAACATATAAAAAGGCCATATTTGCATAGGTACAAAATAGAAAGAAAAATAGAGAGAAACACAGAATTATGGAATTTTATCACTAAAAAGAACATTATCTTCATGTAAGTAAGACAAGGACTTTACAAAAAGAGAAACTGGAATCCAGAGAGTTTAAGGAACTAACCAAGTTAGAATAGACATCAGAACAAATATTTAAAAAAAAGAAAAAGCCTGGTGATTATTAATGAATATATACATTACCTGCACATCTGAATGCTGACTTCCACTTTGTGAAGCAAATAGACAGTCTGCGGGGTCAACTGAGAGGGATAATTGTGACGGCAGAATATGTGAGCCAGCACCTTGGCTGAAATTGCCTTGTGAACTTTTCGGACCATCCTCCACAGACTCACTCAAATTGATGACCGAGTCCCTAATATTTGAGATGATCTCATTATTCTCAGCTAGCAAACGCTCCAAATGGTCTATTTTTTCTTGCAACATTGAGAGCTGGCCCTACAATAAAAAAGAAAAAGGCAGTTATATGAAACACTAATATAGCTATGCTGAGGCATACACATTTTTTTTTTTAAATTATGTGGCTGCCTCTGAGGGCAACCACTCACCCTTTACTTTCTACTTTTATAAGTGGGATCGCAGAAAGCATGAACAGCTGGCAGAGTTGAAACACCAATTTACAGCAGAAAATTTCCACGGCTGCAATCCTTGTTTAATTATATTTTAACATGTGCAACAAAAAGACCAAAAATATTTTGGAATACAATCCCATTCCCCCCATATCCATATTCAATCCCAGAATATCTTTGAGTCCCTGGAATCACAAGCATAACAACAGTAAATTATATCCAAGTAATGAAATTTTAAATTTAACTTTAATTGATTGAAGTTACTCACAAGGATCAAAAAATCTGAAACTGAAAAAGACCATTCCATCTCAATCCATTAACACTGTGGATAACTCCAAAAATGAAATATCAACTATGGAAAAATTAATCAGTTCTTAATTAATCACAAGCATGAACATCCCCTAAGTAACCACAATGTAAATTACTCTGTCTTTTACTATGATGTGTGTCTGTGCTATTTTTTTCATTGATCCTCATATTAAGAGACTTGCCATCTCTATAACATAAACCTTGTTATACAGAATAATACCTCAGATTGTGAGGGCACGGACAATCTTTATTTTGTTTACCTATATAACCTAGGTTCCAAATACATAATAGGTACTCAAATATTTGTCCAACGGCACTCATACTTCTGTAAGTCATCAATAATTCTTTAGTGAATGCTCACTGTGTCAGGCATAAAGCTATATGTTGGGAAGACAGATATGCATGAGATGTGAGTCCCTGTTTTTGACATAAAGGTGACTTTATAACTAGCAACAGCCTATCCCTATGCCCCAAAAAGTTCACATTAGGCTTTTTAAAAAAATAACTATAAATGCATGGTAAACAACTCTGAATCTCATTAACTAGAAATAACAGAAAGGAAGGAAGGAAAAGAGAAAAGAGAGTGGAAATAACTGGCTGTCCAAAAGTAGGAGACTGGTCAAATGATCGATTTATATCATGAAATGATCTTCAGCTACTGAAAATTTAGAAATATAATTTTTTAAAAAATAGAAATGTAAGGAAAGGTATTTCTAGGAGATAAAATAGAGAAAAGACAGATTAAAATTGTATGTATGACATGATACACTTTTTTGGGAAAAATATACGGATGGTCATATGACAAGAAGGTTAAAAACAAGTATGGATATTTATAGTCTTTTATAGCCTGTTATGAATATTTGTTGATTTTATAATGAGGGGGCATAAGAGTTGTAAGGGTTATTGGTCACAGGTTATTGGTCAGTTTAACGAGAAGCGGAGAAGTCAAGAGATTAAAATCTACCAGGAGTACACCAATCATTGAGCAAACTATGCCAGAATTGATGGAAATCTGAAGAAAGAATGCAATAAATTTTGGAATAAGAAAAAAAAATAGCCAAAATTAGCAGCAAATTATCTTGGAGTGGTGGGGGGCACACACAACACCAAGGCTAAATATCCAAAACCCTGATGCTGGATAGGCAAGAAGAACAAGACAGTCATGTACCTCCACAGGTCTGAAAAATGCTCTCTGCTTAGAGCATCTCAAAGGTGTCTGTACTTAGATACATGTGACAGAAACAGCCCCCTACACATCAACACTATAGTCCTTCCAGGCAATTGTCACCTCTAGGATGAGGTGGGGTGGTATGTCACCACATGGCAGAACTCTGAAGACTGTTATTAGCATATACAGAGACAGAAAACTGAGGTTTTATTACACAGATTTAACACAGATCTCACCCTGCAAGACAAGCCCCACTTCACAGCAAGAGACAAAATACACATCAGATTACAAACAAAAAGGGCAAAGCAAAGGAAATTTAGGAGATCACTACAACACTAGTTGAGGACTCACACAGAAATGCTAGTTGAGCCATATAGATTAAACATTAGCAAAGCTGTTGAGCAGTATCATCCTATACACCCTTCTTGGCAAGCACACATCGCTGTTGGTTATGAGTGGCTCTCCATGGAAAAACCAAAGATTGCCTGATATCACCTGAAGCTCAACCCAAAGAAACTAAAAATGTTTGAGAGTCAGGTACAAAGCTGATTAATCTGTATATATGCACCTAAATAGATATAAAAGCTGTCTGAAATAAGGGAATCACTTTTCTTTGCTTATTATCACAACAACAGACTGTGGCTTTTTCAAATCACTTCTGATAGATTCCAATGGTACTTCCAATACTGATAGAAATATACTTCTTCAGTGATGCAATTTCTATCATAGAAGGTAACAGTATATCAAGTTCTTCTTGTTCCAAGCAGAATTAGATGATGTTGATTCATTTACACACCTCCATAAAATAAAACCTTAACTTAGTGTAAAATGTCATCACCTCAGAACTTTTAAAGATGACATGTTTTATCTTATACTTATGGTACTACAAAAGTACAAGCTTAATACGGGTGCCCACATTTCTCCAGATCCTTCTGTACTTTCAGGAAAAGATCATTTTAAAGTCATGTATGCAGCAAAACTGTCTACAGTCAACAAGAACAACTGAGTAAGAATAAACTGCTTCTGGGAATATTTTTACTTGGTCCCAAAATCCATGAATAAGATCTGTACTTTGAGGAATATACCATTTTAAAGCCATGTACACAGCAAAGCTGTACA
The DNA here is from genome assembly GCF_000164805.1 of Carlito syrichta. Classification (NCBI taxonomy): domain Eukaryota; kingdom Metazoa; phylum Chordata; class Mammalia; order Primates; family Tarsiidae; genus Carlito; species Carlito syrichta. Next base: position 730,909 of record NW_007246506.1, read on the forward strand.
ACAGAGTAAGAGAAAGACTCCTCTCAAGAATATTTTTACTATGGCCTTGGTTCCAAAATCCATGGATAAGAGTATTATTTAAAATAAGCATTACAGGAGACACTGCATGAAAAAGGATCCTATACGCATTAAAGATGACTTTCAATTTCATTGTACCTTTAAAGATACAATTAATGATCTACCTGGAATATTGTACTAATTAATAAGTACATGGAGAAAACTGTGGACTAGGGATATGTCCATGTAATCATCTAAAAAATGTCATTCATTTACATTGTATTATGCAGTGAAATAAAGACTCCCCCCAAACAGCTGAACTTCTTGAAATATACACACCTCATAAGCAAATTCTATACACATGCCAGAGAAGAGTGGTATGACTTTAAAAGGATGCACTTGTAGCCTGCATTAAAGAAACAGAAATCACAGATAATGCTTCAATTATGCTGACGAGTCAAAGAATACTGATAGTAATATTGAAAAAGACAATTTTCTGTAGGGCAAGAAAATCGCTTGTGAGAAAACCACTTTATTCTTTGATTTGCTAATCAGTTCTACAGGGAGGCCATAGTGTTGCACTGTTGAGGAGGGGGGGACAGAGATCACGATATCTGATTTACTCTACTTTTAGTGAAAGAAAAAAAACAGAAAAAAAAATCACGGCTATCAGACTTTTGAGAGAACAAATTTAGAATCTACTACAAGGTAGAAGAGGATCAGCATCCACTCAAGTCCTATGAACAAAATCAATCAATGTGTATTTACAGCTAAATCTGTAAACTTATTACATAATTATTTGCCTACAGTAGGACACTAGCTGCTGAGAATTGGACTCACCATGATCACTTAAGCATGGTTGAATGCACATCTACTTCCTTCCTGTTACAATTGGAAAAGGCCTTCCATCTCCCCGCCTCAAAAGGCTGGGGAGATAAGGGCTGGGCTGCTGCCTATGAAGCATTGAGAATAATCAATGCTTTACCAGCTATCTGGTTCCCTTAATCTAATCAAGTTGTCACCCCCAAATCAACCATCTCTGTCAACTGTTCAAAGGCTTTGTTCTTTACTTTTTTGGTTAAGCTCTCTCATTATTGCTCCATCAAACTCCCCTTCCAAAGGCAACCCAGTCTCCATGGTATAACATGTTCTATTAGATCAAACTATATGAAATTGTCATTCTTATAGGTCTTTTATATTTCACTGAGATAGTCAAGTATCCCCGATTTCATATGGTTCATCTTAATATTATATCCTATCTAAATCTTAACAAGTCAAACTCCTGTGCTTCCCTTAACCCCATGTGATGGTTGATTTGGGGTGACGACTTGATTAGATTAAGGGAACCAGATAGCTGGTAAAGCACTGATTATTCTCAATGCTTCAGTAGTCACCGGCCCAGCCCTTATCTACTAGGCTGGGGAAACCCAGGTGATTTGGCATTTGATTAGAATGTTGATCTGCCCCAGGTGTGTCTGTGAGGATATTGCCAGAGGAGACTGGCATGTGACTCAGTGGACCGAGTGGGAAAGACTGCCCTCAATGTGGCCAGGCACCATACAATCAACTGAGGGTCCAAATAGAACAAAAAGGTTTGGAAGAAGGGCAAATTCTCATCCTCTCTATCCCAGAGCCTGACCGACCACTCTTCTTCTCCTGCCCTTGGATGCCAAAATTCCATGTTCTCCAGCCTTTAGACTCCAGGACTCACACCAGTGGTCCCTAGGTTCTCGGGCTCTTTGTCTTAGACTGAGAGTTACACCATCAACTTCCTTGGTTCTGAGGCCTTCAGACTTGGACTGAGCCATGCTACCAGTTTCTCTGGCTGAAGAGTTTGCAGATGACCTATCATGGGCCTTCTCAGGTTCCATAATCAAATAAGCCAATTCCCCTAGTAAATCTGTAAATTCCTTCGCGCGCGCGCATGTGTGTATGTGTGTGTGTGTGTGTGTGTGTGTGTGTATGTATGTGTGTGTGTGTGTGTGTGTCCTATCAGTTCTGTTTCTCTGGAGAACTCTGACTAAAACACCCTACACTCCCTTCCAGGGCCCCACTCCCTTCATGGACATACAGGGATTATCAAGAGTCTCTACTCATTATCCGCTCTTCCTTACAAACTCCCATTCATTCATCTGCCCATTCCAATCAGATCTGCCCACCACTCCATCAAAACTACCCTTGTGAAGTCCCCAAAGTCACACATTTCAAGCCCAATGAAAAGCGCTCTGCCCTTGCCTTACCCATCATCTCAGGGAGCATTTGGCACCCTGAGAGCACTCCTTCCTCCAGAAACATTTTCTTTACTCATTTCCTATACAATATTCCTTTGGTTTACCTCCTGCCAACTGTGTATCAGTTTCCTTTGCTGGCTGTCTCTGCCAACCTCTAAATGTTAGAGATCCTCAGGGTTAGCTCCTGGACCTCTTACCCTTCTATACTGTCTTAGATGATCTCATCCACTCCATGATTTAAATTGCATATATGTACTGATGTCTCGCATATTTATATCTCTTGCTTAAACCTCTTCTCCAAAAAACAAACCCTTATATTCAGATGCCCAACTCTATATCCCAACTTGCGTTTCAAACTTGAATCCAAAATATACCCTCCTCAAAAAGCTACCTACAGTCCTCAGGTCGCCTGCCAGTAAGGGGCTCTAATGTCCCCCTAGTTAGGAACACCTTACACCACAGTCAATAAGGACCTACATCTCTTTCTCTCTCCCAACTTAGCTTCACCCTGATCTTATCTCAGTTCCAAGCCAGCTTCTCCCCACACCATCTCAAGACCTCTGTACTTGTCCTCTGTTTATATAGTACTTCAACTCACCCCAAATGTCACCTCTACATAGCCTTGCCCATTCAGTCTAAAATAAACGTCAAGTTATTCTCTATCACAACTTACTTTTTGTTTCCTCTACAGCATTATTACAATTAACTATTTTATTCATGCATTGCTTCCCCCTTTTCTTACTAAATGGATCTCTATACTGAGAACAAGCACTATTTTACTCATCAGTATAACCTAGTGCCAGCCTATGTAGCACAATGCCTGGCACACAGTAGGTTCTCAAATATTTATTGAGAGAAAAAAAGAAAAACGATGTGTAACACTTTTTTCCAAAACAAGTATCAAGTGCTACTTTTTGGCATATAAACCTACACCAAAAATAATACAAATAAAAAACCAAAAATTAGCAGGTTTTTAAGAAAAAATTTTTTTTAAAACTCTTCATTGTAGCTAAAAAAGGGAAGAAAAGAATGGGAGACAAAGTCCTAATTAATAGGGTGGTTTTCATGGACTATTTGGGAAATGATATAGAATGGGGTCCATGTTTGGCCATAGGGTAACAACCAATACCTTGTGAATAGAGTAGAGTATGTGGCTCTCTTGCTAGGGCAAAGAATATGTATTCTGTACAATCCAACCATTAAGTTTTCAACTTTCACTACCATCAGTAACCATGGCTCCTCACTTGATGAGGGAAGCAAAAGGAGTTTGGAAAAAGAAGCCCAAGACGCTTCTGGACTATTTCCTACCATGGTCATGATACAAGTTCTGTACTCAACCAATCAAGTTTCTAGTTATGAAAACTTCATTATACCCACCAGTGATAGCATTCAAAAAGAAACCAAACTTTAACCCAATGTGCAAGTACGTGTCCAAAACTTCTGAGGTATACCACTTTTCATTCGTGTCTTTTTCCTTCAAAACTAATTCCATTAGATTCAGCATATCACATGATCGCATTAAGATCTTTCTGAACTCTGATCCTGTCACTGAATGTGCCCATCAAGTAACAGCAAACAATCACTTTTACTTTTAATGACTTCTTTCAGGTAGTCATTAAAAAGTAAAGGTAAACATTAGCTTAAGGCTCTAGTTCAGACTATCTGGTTTCCAATACTAGCTCTGGCACTTACTAATTGTGTGATCTTGGGGGAGCAAATTAACACTTCTGAGCCTCAGTTTCCTTATGAGCAAAATGCAGGTACTAACACTCACTGCTTGGAGTGACTGTGAAAAAATTTACCATGGGACCTGACAACAAGAAAGCACTGAAGAAGGCATTATTACAGTTCCTGCTACATAATAAAAGTATGGCTGTCTAAAAATTTGTGCCTAAGTTTCCTCATCTGTAAAATGGGAATAATTAATAACAGCTAATTCACAGGGTTGTTATGAATTAGCAAATCAATTTAAATAGTGTCTGATAAGTAAGCAGAATAATGTTTAGCACTGCCCTAATCCCTGAAATCTGTTTGCTTACATGGCAAAAAGAACTTCACGGAGGTGATTAAGGAGTTGGGAATAGGGAGATTAACTTAGAATATCTGAGTAGGCCTAATGCAATCATAAGAGAGAAAGACTAGAGCAGGGGTCCTCAAACTTTTAAAACAGGGGGCCAGTTCACTGTCCCTCAGACCGTTGGAGGGGTGGACTATAGTTTAAAAAATCATGTGCATTAGCACTGAGCACTGACTATTTTTGTTATCACTGTGACACAACCCCCCCTAGAAACCACCCCCAACCACCTAACCAACTTCAGAAAAAAAAAGACTCTCCAAACTTAAAAAAAAAAAAATGGATCTCCTAACTTCAAAAATAAGGCGCTCCTTATCTGCAAAAAAAAAAATAGACCTCCTAACTTCAGGAAAAAAAGGCCCTCCTTAACTGCAAAAAAAACAAAAAGGCCCTACTAACTGCAAAATTAAAAAAAAAAATAGACCTCCCAACTTCAAAAAAAAAAAATCCTAACTTGTTCTTACCTCGGTCCTCAGGCAGCAGCAGGCTCTGCACAGGCAAGCTCGCGACTCGTCCATCACACCCGAGACTGAGAGGAGGAGTCGAGAGACAGAGAGGAGGGGAGTGGCAGAGTGCGATGCACATTCCACACATGCGCACTGCAGGCCCCAACCAGTCAGTCGCTGCTAGGCAGGACAGGCAGCGGCAAAAACACTCGGTGGGCCGGATAAATGTCCTCGGCGGGCCGCATGTGGCCCGCGGGCCGCAGTTTGAGAACCCCTGGACTAGAGAGTCAGGCCAGAGGAGATGTGAGGACACAGAAGAGAGTGATGCTATTGCTGGAAGGAGGCCTTCAGCCAAGGAATGCACTCAGCCTCCAGAAGTTGGAAAAGGCAAGGAACAGATTCTCTCCTAGAGCCTCCAGAAGGAATGCAGTTCTGCAGACATCTTGATTTTAGTCCAGTGGGACCTGTTTCAGACTCCTGACCAACAGAACTGCAAGATAACACATTTTTCTTGTTTTAAGCCACTAAGTTTATGGTGATTTGTCACAGCAGCAATAGGAAACTAACACACCTGGTGAAGAGTTGGCCCTATATAAAGTTTAGAAAGTGTCCCCATCTACTTTAGTCCTTTTAAGAGAAAGTCTGTGTAAATCGTCATAAGAGCTGGAGAGCTATGAGCCTTATGGAGCTGTGAGCCCAAGCTAAGGAGCAATGGAGCGTGAGACCATGTAACCTCATAAGTTGTGTCCCAGGGGCATAAAATATGAGCTAGAAAAAGGCAGAGTCAGCCTTTATGGTTAAAAATAATTTTCAGGGAAAAAGATATCAACATCTTCACCTTGGACAGAGTTTTAGAGTCAATGAATAAAAAGTGTTGTAAGGCCATTCTGGAACTATGATGGGGCAAGTGGATTAAGAGCCTGCAGTGTGCCAGGGAAAAGCCTTAGAGGCTTGGACCAGGCAGTGGAAGTGAAAGAATATGAAAGCATTTGACAGGACAGATGGACTAGGAATGGGAGGGCAGGAAAGGAAGAAAAATGGCCTGTGAGTTTTTGCTGGAGCAACTGAGAAGATGATGGGTGGCATTTTAAAGAAACAGGGAATGCTGAGAGAGGAGCAGATGGAGGGGCAAATACTATATTCTGAAACTATCGGATATTTGAATGATGGTGTCAGTGGACATGTAAGAACTTGCCAACCTGGAATGCAGGAGAGAAGTCAGAGCTGAATATAACAGATTGAGTGGTCAGGATAAATACGAATTTCAAGCAGTGGGAACAAATGGGATTACCTGGAGAGAGAGCACAGATCCACCTTTTATATTTTTAAATGGCTCACCAGGCAATTCTCACACATCCCCAGTTAAGAACCGCCGCATTAAAACTAAATATAGGCACTGCAGTTTGGTAAAAGAGAGTCTGTATTTCCAGCAGGGGTGTCATCGTTATTGCAGCAGTCCCTGGTCAGTCAGCCACTATTCAACCTCTACAGAAAAATCCTGCTATTTAGTCAGATCTCAGGCACTTAACGGGAAGCGTTTGATAAAATGACAACCAATCCCTCAAGTTCCCTCTCCACCCTTTAAGATGTGCAGAGACAAGGCCAAAAAGAATGTGACCTGGGCTGTGGCCACAGTTCTGTATGTGTCTCCACTTCTCCATCCACAAGCCAGTTACAAATGGCCTTCTAATGGCATTTTCCAGAACCACAGCATAACATGCCTAAATTTCTTCCAAGATACTGTCTTTTTGCAGCTGCTTGTCTATTCAAAGAAATAATGCCCTCGCCACACGAGCATCAAGAATACTAAGTTACAGAACACCTTACAAAATCATTGGCACAACACAGTGTTTGCCTTGGTGAATCATTATTCTTAAACCTCACACCTGACAAAGTAACAGGCTGTTCAGAAACAGGTATACAACAAGAGTGCCAAATGACTGTGAGGGGAAGAGCTGGAACTCCAAGTGCACCATTTCTTGCCCCGGCAGGGCACTCAAGGGACTCGTGACTACAGCAAGGCAATCACTCAGCAGTTGCCAGAATCACTATAGAGCATCCCATGCCTGGCCTGGAATAATTGCCCCCCATCCTCTCACCACCCACCTCCATAAATGAGGTCAGACCTCCAGTTGCTGGCGCTTTCTACAGGTTTCAGGAGACAGCACCAGTTCCACCCTATGAGCTTACAGATGTATGTGTAGATTAGAACCGTATGGCCCCACCTGCAGCATCCCAATATGGCTGCATAGAATCTACCTCCTGTGGAGGCAACATTTTAGACACCAAACTATTATAGAAAGTGAGATCGTGCAAAACAGATAACCTTTTAAAAATGATTGCAACAAGGCTTATAAGTAGGGCAAAATGTTTGAATTATAAAATTTTAATAAAATGCAGTTTTATTACTTACAAATCCATTTAATAACCACAATTAAGTGGTGCTAAGCAAATTAACTGTTGACTTACAGAACTTTCTTTAATGCAGCACCTCCCAACCTATTCTATGAAACACGACTATTTTTTTGCAGAAATTTTTTTAAACCACACTGATTTTTCTTCTAAAACTTATTTTTAATATATTTATATTCTTACGCTTAGTACTGTGATATAATCTGTCAACAGTGTATCCCACACAAGAATTTGCATGAAAGTTCATGTGATGCACCTTCAGGCTGCAACAATTTCTAGGTAACCAAGGTCAACTTGCCAGATGTCATCTAGGCAATGATTGCCAGTCTATGTAGGTCATTCATCTTATATTTTTTGACATATGCCTTTGTACAAAGGGTTATTAGACACCATCCATTTATTCTACCTAGACTCATTCCCCATGGATTAATGGCATATATCGTATCTTTGGATATGCTGACAAAAGCGCTGTCAACATATTATAATTTTACACAAGTAATTCTGAAGAACAATTTTAAAGCAAAAAGAGAGTAATTGTCAGTAATAGAAAAAGCCAATCAACCTAAACAGTTAGCCTATTTTTTAAAAAAAATACAATTGACATATCTGAGATAGTTTTTCATACAGAAATTGTTTTGAAAAGCTTCTGAAGGCAGGATTGTATTAAGTAGATAATCAGCCCCCTTTCAACCTTATCTACACTAATCATTTCCTGAATAAGTCTCTTCTATTTCTTATTGACAGGAGAAGGCATTTAGGACGCCCCACCTAAATGATTATAAATTCTAAATTTCCTAATTACTTTTTACAAGCACCACAGATTCTAAAGTATTACAAAATCTTTCCTACTGCCTCTCTTTATAAAAATTCATCTGCTGGGCTCGGTGGCTCAGCCTGTAATCCCGTGCCTTTGGGAGGCTGAGGTGAGTGGATTGCCTGAGCCTGCGGGTTCGAGACCCGCCTGGGCAACTTGGCGAGACCTCATCTCTACAATAAACCAAAATTAGCCGGGCATGGTAGCGCATGCCTGTAGTTCCAGCTACTTGGAAGGCTGAGGCGGAAGGATCGTCGGAGCTCAGCAGGTCGAGGCTGCGGTGGCCGGAAGCGGCCACTGCACTCCAGTCTGGGCAACAGAGCAAGACTCCAACTCAAAAAAAAAAAAAAAAAAAATGCATCTGAACCAACTGGTCTACAAGATGAAGGTGGGCCACAGTAAATACCGCAGAAGCAACAAATGCAATAGTATGGCACAACATAATCTACAACAATGCAGTAATAGCAAACTTCTAAATATCATACCATTAGCTATCAAAGATGAGTTAAGGATACACATTTATTGAGTTCTTCTCAAATTTTTTTAAAACTAAAAACAACAAGAGCTCCCTGAATTGTACCCCGCATCTTTAAAGTAAAAAATTAAAATAAAATAAACAAAAAGGGGGTTGGACCTTTCCCCTGAAAGTCACAAGAAATACCCTGTATCTCAAGTGTTGCCATTTGGTCCTACAAATTTTCAAGAAGCAGCCCTGAGGCAGACAGTTTTTACTTCTTCAGTTTGTGGGGTCAGTCACCAATCAACAAGGAGGGGCTCTTCTTCACTATAAACAAGAGGCAGTTTGGAGGATATTCTCAGAAATCTGTCTGACCTTCAAGACAACCTTTAGCTATAAATCACCTTTAGCTATAAAGCCCCCTATATATTTGGGGTGCTGCCTTTTGATCCTTAATAAATCTCTCTCTCCTTCTCTTTCCAACACTTGTTTCTCCATCGCCCCTCCAAGTCTCTCTCTCACACACACACACACACACACACACACACACACACACACACAAACACTAACTTATTTTCTGTGTTACAACCTAGAAAAAATGATTTAGCCCCTTGACCTATGCCACAGATGAGAAGGGTCTTTTTAAGTCTACTACTGAAATGCTTCTTTGAAATCCTTCCTTCTGATAATCTTATCTTTTCTTAGGTAAGCTGATCCATGCGTTGGTTCCTGACAATTTGAATACAAGCTGGTTTATTTCATTAACATCTGCTACACAATAATCTTAATACAAGAAGTGCAGCTTTTGGCTATAAGAAATGTACTTGGCTCTGCTCTCCTCTCACTAAGCACAGCCCCCGAGTGAGCTCATTCATTCTCAGCTATGCTGATGACTACCAAATCTGCATCTCCCTTCCCTGATCTCTCACTCTGGCATTCTGAGACCACTTGGCTATTTCCAATATCGTCCACCTCATCATAACTGAAACTAAACTTGGCTTCCCAAATCAGCCTGTCTTTCAAATTATCCCTTTCTGCAAAATAGTACAACCAGTCTCCAACACCCCAAAGGAAAAAAGTGGGAGAAAAATTTTAGACTCAAGCCACCCATCATTATCCTTTGTCACACCTGCTAGAAAGCCCCCGTTCTTCTCTTTACAAAATGTCTCCACATTTTTCTTCCTCCTGACTCTAGCCAATTCAATACTGGTACAGGGATTTACTGCCTTATGTCTGTATTACCTCAAACAGATTCTCAGCTGCCTTCCCGCTTCTGAGTCTTCCTACACACTGCTACCAGAATAATCTCGATTGAATATTCTCTTAACTCTCTTCTAGGTCTAAAATTTTCTACAAAATTAATTCTCTAACTGCTTTTCTCAAGCAGCCTTCTTGTATACTCAATAACTTGGAGTGGTTCACTATCTCTAACTCATTATTCTTCAGATTGATTTTCAGGGTGAGTCACAGTCTGATCCCAAACTACCTATGGTGTTTTTCCAACTACTCTTTACAAACACCAAAGACAGATTCTAAATCAAGCCAGTACCCTTCATGACTCCAAGCCTGTGGAAACATTGTATTCATCTACACCAGCAATGTTCTTTCCTTCCTTCAAAGTACCATCCTATAGGAAAAACGAAGCTGCTTTTCCGGCTCCTTTGGTCAACTTAAGCTAGGCCGTCACCAGAACTTAATTCTGTTTCTGGTTTCCCTCTAAGTCCTTTGCCTTTATATAAAGAATATAAAACAAGATCATGGACTCTTATTTATTCTTAGCTCCTACATCCCTAGAACCTAGAACAGTGCCTAGAATATAACAAGTACTCTAGAAATCTCTGTCCATTGGTAATAACTAGCATTTATTGAGCACTTACTACGTGCCAGGCACCATTCAAACTCTTCAAACTCTTCAAATTACCTTTTTCTTTGAGATAGGGTTTTACTCTGTCACCCAGGCTGGGGTGCAGGTCCATGATCTCAGCTCACTGCAGCCTCGACTACCTGGACTCAAGTGATCCCTCTGCCTCAATCTCCCAAGTAGCTAAAACTACAGTCACATGACACCATTCACAGTTAATTTTTTGATTTCTTTGTAGAGGTGTGAGATCTCAAACTGGTCTCAAACTCCTGGGCTCAAGTAATCTTCCCATCTTGCCTCCCAAAGTGCTAAGATTACAGGTGTGAATAATTAAATAGCACTTAACTGTCTTAAATTGTTTCACAAATGGCAGTTGTGTTCTTCCAGATAACTGAGAAGCTCTTTCAAAGCAAGTAACATAGTCTATCATAATTTCTATACCACCGAACACATAGTAAGTTCTCAAATAGATGCTAGGTATGGGCAACAGTAAGCAGAAAGGCCAGTAAATTAGAAGTCAGGATGCATGCCCCAGGTATGCTGTGACTGGGCAAATTGCTGAGGTCTAGTTTATGTGGCTCAGTGCCCTTATGCGAAAAATCAAAAACTAAAAATTACCTGACCCGGAAGGACCCTTCCTACTTTAAAATTCTATGTCTGACTTTTTCATATGTATTACTTTTCTGGGATGCTAGTGCCTGTTAAAGAATGACTACTTCACTGGATTCTAAAAATGCCAATTCAGGATTTTTTTTATGTAGAAAATGATTCTGAGAATGATTCACATTCTCAGACTCCATTCTTTAATGCTCTACAGGTAAAATGTTACCACCAAGGCCTGGACCCATAAATTTCACATTCCTCCCTACCTGTGGTATAAAGCAACAGAAGGAAACTGCTGCAAGAATATATTCAGCTCCAAGGCCCTCACGCTGAAAAAAAAAAAAGGCTGCCCATCAGAAAGTAAACAAAACACGGTTGTCAGCCCTGGATGAAGCATGGCACTTTAAAAACACTAATTGTGAGCAGCAGCAGCAGCAACAACAACAACCAAATGGCAAGACTTCATACTTTCAATCCTGAGAAGGCACAAGGAACCAAAATATTGATGCATGCTGAGTAGTAAAACGATTTCTAAAGTAATGAGATTCAATAGACAGGATTCAATAACTTCTATTTCCTCTGACAGAAAAAGGGAAAGGAATTAGAAATAGACAGGAAAAACATAAAGCTATACAAGGAAGTCAGGATCCAGATGTGAAGGAAACTGAAATAAAGCATGATTCTTATCAGCTGGAATATAACAGACTCCACTTACTGATGGTAAGACTAACAGACTCCATTTACTGATGGTAAGAATATTTCCTTCAAGTGGCACAGGGGTAATGATCAAGACCATCCCTCTTTCTCTATGAGGCCAAACTATCTCATATATAGTGAACAGTATTTATATTATCATAAAACTGAAAATGCTATTGGGATTTTTTAAACACTTTTTATTTTTTAATTAACAAAAACTATATATTTATCACAGACAACATGTTTTGAAAAATGCATACACTGTGGAATGGCTAAATCAAGCTAATTAATAAAGCGCATTACATCACATACTTATTTTTTGAGGTAAGAATACTTAAAATCTACTCTCTTGGCATTTCAAGAATACAGTGCATTGTTATTAACTACAAGTCACCACGTCATACAATAGATCTCTTGAACTTCTCCTACCTAACTAAAATTCTGTATCCTTGTTTATTGGTTCTCAATTTTTGTAACCAACCTATAGTCAGAGCATGTAAAAACAGAATGAAATGCAGATGACATAAGACTCGTGGATGTAAAAGAGCTGATGCTGAGGGAGGGTGAGAAGAGAGGGAGGAGAAATGAGTGGAAGAACACTAAGAAATGCCAACTTCCTTGACGGATGTAGTAGGGAGTCAGACATTAGGTTTAAAGCTGATGGATCAAGAAAAAAAATGCAATTACATCATCAAAACAGGTCAAAGTATATCCGGAGAATTAAACACAACATTAACTTTTTCAAAATTAGAAAGAGGAAGTATTGACTTAAATTCGGCATCTTTTATAAAGGAAAATCACAGCTCAAAATTGAAAAAATTCAAAAAAAGAGAAATAAGCATATATTTGGGATTAAAGAAGGCACCAGTCATGGAACAGACAGAAGTGGGATCCAGAGAAGAGTGGACTAGGGCTGGGGACTCCATTTTCAGTGCCTACTTTTCTATGCTGCTTGAATTATTTCCCTGTGCATTTATGCTTTTATAAATCTTACACATGTAAAAGAAAAAATCATTGGCAAAGTCCCCAGTTCTCTATACTCCTCATTGAGGACAATGAGATTCACTGGCAAGAGCACAGGATAGGGTAGAATTTTAGGTCTTCTCTGCTATTGGAAAAAGCAATTAATTTATCTGAACCTCTAACTACCTGTAAAGGAAGTCAGTGGGAAATCCATTTACAGGTGAAAAATGCACAAACACATATACTTAAAAGTGGGAAAAAAATACTTAAAATATTCCACTTAACACTAACCTTAATACTAGTCAATGAGATGTGCTACGCCAATTTTGCTCGGACTAAGTGTACTACAATTTAAAGATGATTGTAAAATCTTAGGACACAAATGGGATAGTGGCCTGTACCACAGGGAAGAAAGTGACACATTATCTTTAAGAGTGAGGAAAATGATGAAAATTGGAAAGAATTAATTACTCTTTGATAAGCAGAATGGCAGTCCAGTACCCCTGCCCACAACCTAGTAGTTCTCTGACTTCAAGCTAAGCAACCCTAAGGATCCCAGCGTTCTGTCCTACCTTTATGGTTTATGAAGAAGATATCTGCCTGGGCTCTCCCTCCATATTACTGACTCAGAGCAGTCAGATTGGGCTCAGAATTCAGCCCATTCATAAATAACAACAAATCCAAAAAGTTATAGTCAGAATTTCTAATCTTGAAGTTATCGAGCAATTTTGCATAGTTCACGGCCCAGAACCCTCACTCCCAGAGTGGTCCCATTCATGAGAAATCTTCAGGTGACAGAAAGAAAGCAATTTAAACTCATCAAACATGTCCACATTCTAGCATGGAAGTTCCTCAAGGATTCCCAGAAATCTATGAAACACGTAGATACACAAGTTTGAAAAATACACTCTGAGAACATAAAGTTGGACCAATGATTATTTAATAACCAGTTTGCAAGAATTTTGTTTGTTTTTACTTAACATACCTCTGCTTTAACAAACCTAACCATACTATTGCCTCCAACGTTAATGATAGAGAAATATAGTTAATGTAGTTTAAACCAGGATTAGCAAACTTTCTGAAAAGAGTAAATATTTTAGGTTTTGTGGGCCAGATGGGTTTTGTCCCAAATATTCAACTCTGCCACTTTGCATGAGTGGCTAGAGATGATCTGTACATGAATAACCATGGCTATGTCATAAAACATTATTAAGCCATTTAAAAATGTTAAAAAAAAAAAAATTCCTAGTTTGTAGCCCTACAAAGACAAGTAGCAAGTGGATTTGGCTCATAGTTGGCTGACGTAGAGTTCAAGAACAGAGGCTTTGGAAGACAAAGACGAGGAAAGATATTACTAAGAACTTCATTCTTTTCCTGCCCCCACTTCCATCCACTTTTGTCTTTTTGAAGGATGACATGAAATGAACCAGAGAAAAGTCTCTATCCACTTTATTTTCCAGGTTCTTTTCCTACTTTTTCTCATCTCAAGAAGGTAAACAAAATGTGGTAGTATCCAGGACCATCAGAAATAACAGAAATAAAACCAAAAAAAAAAGTAAATAGCCTGCCTGTGAAAATTTTAGACATCTTATTTTTGCATATGACTTTTGTACTACCATATTTCCAATCAATATATCATATTTGCCTAAGCTAAAAGGCAGAGGGAATAATCTGAACAGCCACCAACCTCTGATTCAGCTTACAGAAAGTAAAAGATGATCTATTTACCACAACCTGATCATAATGCTTTTATCAGAATAAGTATGTCCAATAAGTAAAGATTTAAAAAATTAAGTTCCATTTTAATAATCTTCCATTTTTTTCTTTAACTTGCATACATGAAGATAATCTATCCTCGCATTTTCTGTAACATATTGCAATTTAGAAGCCTAAATATGTAAGCGAATTTTAGGTATCCAGAGAAAGAATAGAGTTCAACAATTTAAAAAATGCTGGTTTCGTACTCAAAACCATTTTGAGTATGAAAATTCAGCCTTTTAATGATCATTCCTTCCTAAAATACAGAATGCTAACAGAGTGTGTTGGGTGTAAAGGCTTTGACTAGACTGCAGTCAAAGTAGTTTTCAACAGGGATAACTTTTCTACACAAAGGATATTCAGCAATGTCTGGAGACATTTTGGTTGATACAACTGTGAGTGCAGAGAAAGAAAGGTGCTGCTGGCATATACTGGGTAAGAGTACTACTAGCTACTGCATAACAGGGGTCCCCAACCATGGCCTGTTAGGAACGGGGTCACACAGCAGCAGGTGAGCTGAGGATGAGCTTCAACTTCAGCAGCAGTCTGCCCATTATTTCATTTCATTTACCACTTCCATTTGCACGTCTTTTTTTTATGGTGAGTTGTATAATTATTTCATTATATATTGCAATGTAATAATAATAAAAATAAAGTGTATAATCAATGCTATGTGCTTGAATCATCCCGAAACCATTCCCCCTTCTCCCACCCCTCTACCTCCCCCCAATCTGTGGAAAAATTGTCCTCCAAGAAACCAGTCCCTGATGGCCAAAACGGTTGGGGACCAAATCCTCAACCATACACAGGACAGCACCCAACACCAAAGCATTCTCTGGCACAAATTTCGTAACAAAGAGGTTGTAAAAGGAGAACAAAGAGGAAGTGAAAGGTAGAGTGCATACAGTTTTAAAATACAGGGCTTCAAGACTGATCTTTTATTTAGAAAACTGTATGTTATTTATGAGATACTATGCGCTTGTCTGCATAAAGATACAATTACCTTAAATATATGTCTCAGAAAAACCATGATATGATCTCAAGAGACAGAGTTCAACAAATCAAATTATTTACCTCCTTTCTATCACAAGGCAAATTTAGCAATACTTACTAAAGCACTAGGTGTGCGCACTCCATTTCAGCACAATTAATCCTCAAACTTGTTTGAACTTAAACATGGTTTCAACCTTAAAAATAGCAGCTTACTTGATAACTGAAACAGAAACCCATTTTAGCTAAAATGTTCTACTTCCTCTCCTGATCAACCTACTAATAAAACTATGAAAAGAAGCAAAATTCGAGTTCCTCCTCTCCTTAATTCTCCATAAAGTTTATAAAAAGCCACTACTGGGAACCTGACCCCCAAGACAGAAGGGACTGAAAATGTAGTAAGACCTTTATAATCCAGCAGCCATAAATCATCAGAGCTGTGGAACATTCTCCCAGTTTCTTAAAGATTACTCTATGGAAGTTGGGGGACAAAAAGGGAAAACTAAGACCCCTGAATGCAATAAATTAAGAAAAAAGCTGGTGGTCAGTGACAGCTATGAACCACTTCTAGTTAAATCTCAACCCTTCAGTCTTTTAAAAAAAAAAAAAAAACAAGGTCGGTTTTCACAGCTATCACAAAAAGCAACAGCTGACTCAAAAACAACAAATAAAAGTAGTCATTTTAGTCAACATTTTGCCTACAGCCCAGATAGTCCATAATGCAAATTAAGGTGAAACAGAGAAAATCCCCCTCCAATAAATAAGACTGCGACATCTCCCTGACAAAAATATTTGTTTAGGACCAAGAAAACAGTGTTCATCTGGGAACAACACACAACTCAATTATAAAGCAAAACCTTCAGACCACATGCAGTCATGAGTATCTGGCACCTGTGGTTTATAGGAAATAAGCTTGGGCCATAGTGAAACAAGTTGCTCACAAAAGAGTCCCTCGGGACTGCTAGACTCAGGAAGGGGTGGAGGAGACCTGCCTTAAAAGGATCTAACATTCTTGTACTCCCAAATGTTGGTTACCACCACTATCAATGTTCCATCACTTCCCAAAAAACACAGATCTTAAACATTATGTCTGAAGAAATAATACAAACTACCTTATACAAGCCTGAGCAAACCCTAACAATAAGTATCATTGTTTATAAGCAGAGTGCATTCTTTCTTTTTTTTGAGTTGGAGTCTCACTCTGTCACCCAGACTGGAGTGCAGTGGCCACTGGGCTCCGACGATCCTCCCGCCTCAGCCTTCCAAGTAGCTGGAACTACAGGCATGAGCTACCACGCCCAGATGATTTTTGATTTATTGTAGAAATGAGGTCTCGCCAAGTTGCCCAGGCGGGTCTCGAACCCACGGGCTCAGGCAATCCACTCACCTCAGCCTCCCAAAGCGCGGGATTACAGGCTGAGCCACCAAGCCCGGCTTGGCTTGTCATTCTTAAGATTTATGAAAGCAAGAAAAAAATTGGAGGATCGAGGTCCTAGTTTATTGACCTTTTATTAACATTTACTATGCTGGGTTCTCAAAAAGTACTAACAAGGCAAAGCATTTAAGCGCATTTGTTTATGTGTATCACAGTTTCAAATAAAAATTAAAAAACAAAAGGCATAAAAGTCCCTACCTTCCAATGACTCTCAGTCAAATAATAATTTAAAGACATTCTCACTTTCTCACTTGATAAGTGCTATCTAGGCACAAAAATAAAGTCTGAACTTCACTTTCACATTTTCCCTCAGCCTCAACTTCTGTATTAATCTCTATGGTCAGAAGCTATACTAGTTATTTAAAGATTTATCATTTATTACACAAAACCTGACTTATTAATTTAATTCTCCAGATGCAAACATGAGACATTAATGAGATACCCTGTAATACACATCATAGATAGTAAGCAACTTGTGAAATGTGCTTGTAATTTCAGGCAGACCTGAACAATGTTTCTCCTTTCTATCTGCTCAAATTCTTACAAGTTATCATAAAGCATTTTCAGGACATTAGGCCTTGAACAACGTCTCATTCGGAGTAGAATTATTATTATTATTATTTTTTGTTTGTTTTGGCTGAGATCCATTAACACTGAAATATGCACACAAGCTAAAACAGACTAGGTCACCTGTTGCCTGCTGCCCTCAAAGGAATTCCTCCCAGAGGCAAAGAAAGAAAACTCTTCAAAGACCATCTGAGAGGGAGGCAACTGCTTCAGGGTAGGAGAAACTGGAACACCCTGAACAGGTCAACTCCTGCCCCAGAGTCTGGCCAAGTGGTAGAAACAGAGTTGTGGACAGAGAGAAAAGAGCAAAGGTCCAGAAAACTAGATAAATAGATAGCTCTCAATCTAGGACAGTTTTTTAAAATATCTTGTTTATATGGACCTGATATCTCAGTGATATTCCATATCAACTGAAACAAACTAAAATGAACAATTTAGAAAAACTCAAAACTTTTCTAGATAAATCATTCTACTAGATGCCAAAAATAACACATAGTGACCAACTAGCTCTGTTCTATCAAAACTCAAGAATTCAGTATCCAAACTTGCCAAAGAAATATATGTTTGCTATGCTCCTTATGCTGTTTGGTGTTGTCGTCTAATTAAAGTTGACATGGAGTTAGAAGTAGTGAGAAAAATAAAAGGATCAATTCAACACTGGATATTGTTCTGCATAATGGTTTTCATCATAACGTTTAGCTCTGAAAAGAGCTAAAACATTCTGGGACGGTATAAATCTCAAACATTAAATGTTTCAGAAAAAGGACATTATGGCTTCAGAATAAAAGTTCCTTTAAAAAAAAGTCATAAGCTAAGGTACCAAAGAGCACAATGCTCTATAATCTACATCAGGTCCTTCCACAAGCAGTTGGCAGCCTAAATAGTAGTCATCAGTTTCCACAGAGACAAGATAGCACAGTGGCTGGTGCCTAGACTCCAAAGGCTGCCTGTTCAAATCTCAGCATTTAGCTACATGACCTTGGACACGTTATTCTCTCTGTGCTCAGTTTCCTCATCTACTGGACTGCGGTTGTGGGAATCAGGTTTATCACGTAAGACGCCGAGGCTAATGCCACACACGAGTTACACTTACAGCGGGCTTATAATGTCTGTGCACTTGGGAGTTTCAGTGGCCCTCCAGGCACTAAAAAAAAAACCTTCCTACAATGAAAATCCGGTACAGAAAATCCGAAAAAGGAAACCTTAAGTAAAAAACACTCCACCTTCCAAACTGTCTCCTCGTGCACACAGAACACTACAAACACACAGAACCTTCTCCACAAGCCACTGTCACCTTCCATTAAATGCTTTACATTTAAAAGCAGAACTTTAGCCCCTCACTGAGGACTTGGGATGGATATTAAAATATTGGGATTAACTTTGCCTAAGACTTCCCAGTAACTGAATGAGTCACTTCTTTAAACGCCAAGTAAAATGTCAAGGTTGCCCAAAAAACCCGGCCCAGATGTTTGCATAAATCATTTTCAAGTGATCATCAAACCAAAGTCAAAGGACATTATTTAAGATAACACTTAAAGTAAAATGTGTCAGCTTTAGTGATTTTTTTTCATATAATAGGAGGAAATTCTGAAAATGGGGTTACTGGAGGGGAAAAAAATAAATCACCGAATTTTAACACTCAAATTATACAACATAACTAAGCTTAGAACGCCTTTTACTCTGGCTTCAGAAAGTTTACCTTTTTTCCAACTGTTTTCTTCCACCTCATCAACAAGCACTGGACAAGCTCTAAGCTCAAAATTTAAAGATGCCTGTAATGCTTGTTTCATAATTTCTCTATCACACCACCCAGGGGAAGTAGAAGCTTTTAAAAATTTGATACATATGTCTGCAGCAAGATTTTTAATAATCTTCATAAAAGGGTCTTTTTTCACTTTCATAATAATTCAAATGCTTGTGCTTTCATTTCAGTTAAATTCACGTCATTCCCTGGAATACCAGAAGAAATGGCAAGGATACTCTTTGGTCATTTAAATTGTCACAAAATCATAACAATCCAAGTAAAGTTTGCACTTTAATTTCAATTAAATACAAGTCATTTGCTCTAGCCTATCAGACGAAAAGTCACGGGCACTCTGGTCATTTAAACTGTCACACACAAAAACAATTAAAACATCAACTTGTTCACGGTCTAGGCTTCTCTACCCCTAACCAAGCAGTAGCTGCTAGATTGGCTTGTCGGGCTTTGGGTTCTGCAGGGGCATTCGTTACAGGGCACACTTACATGATTCTCAGCGTTACTAAAATTTCCGAAATGGACAGGTCATTGGCAAGCAGCTTGAAACTGAACTCGCACACGCCGCGTGGTAGCCTTTCAAACTGAACAGATTGTGTCCGTTTTGCTTATTTTTAGGAACTTTAAATATAAGACTTGGGATGGGTCGTTTTCTCAACGCATTTGCCAATTGAACCACCGGGCGCAGGACGGAGCGCCCCACAGCTTCCGGCCGGAGTATAACACACGCTTCCCTACGCGGCTCCCCACGTCTGCCACAAACAAACCAGATGTGATTGCTGGGGAATGACGACACTGAAGTCAGCCTACAGATCCACATCAACAGGGGCTGCCACACGAAATAAACTTTTCTGGCCTCAGAGACAGTGGGGGGGGGACAGGAGGGGGGGACCCGGTGGGGTCGGCTGGATCCATTTCCGCGACTCTGTGCGCGCAGGGGTCAGGGCTGGCGCCGGCTGCTTAACCCCGTGCGAGCCGAGACCCACCCACAGCGATGCGCCGGCACCCGACTGGCCAGGGGCGCCCCACGCCGCGCCCGCTCCCTTCCGGCAGGTGCCCGAGGCCGCCCCAACAGGCCCGGGAGTGCGGGCGGGAACCTGGCCACTTCCCCGAGCGCGACTCTGCCGCCGCATGCCGCCCGGCACTTTGCTAACTCGGCGCGCCCGGGAGAGGTGGCTCCCGGGTGGCTGTCACCGCCGTCCCCCCAGCGCTCCGGAGCCCCGGCTGAAGAAAGCTCGGACCCGCCCCGGGCTCGGCATCTGCCTGCCCGGCGCGGAGCCACGGCGGGTAACTAGAGGGCCCCGCGCCCGGCCTCTCGGAGCCCCGCGCCCCGGCTCCCGGGCGCTTACCTGAGGGAAGGAGCCCTCGCGGCGCGGGCTCTGGGGGTGGTCTAAGTGACCTCGGTCCAGCATCAGGTAGAGCGAGAAAATCACCACGCAGAAGATCGCACTGCCGAACACCGTGAACTGGCGGCTCAACTTCATTTTCCTCGACAGACTAGGGGCCAGGAGGCGGTCCTCACCCGGAGGAGGCAGCAACTGTGGACGCTAGAAAGCCGCCGCCGGAGGCTCCCTTCTCCCGGGCTGCGCGCCCTCCGCCGCTCCCGGCCGCGGGCACGGGTCCTGGCCGCGCTCCGCACCTCGTCTCCGGCGCCGCCG